>NW_026000224.1:152123-225526 GCF_001458135.2 Marmota marmota marmota
TATCCACAAGTATGGCTGTATGCTGGACCGGTAGTCAGTGACGGGTATGATTCAATTGCAGTGGTATCAACCTAAGACAGGAGGCTGACGCCTAAAGGTCAGTTTTTCCGATGACGGGTAAGAACCATATGTTGAATTGGACAACCTACCAGGCACGGTCCTTAAGCCACATTGCTTGTTTAATTAATCAGAAGGGGGGAGAAATGCCGCAGTCTGGCTGGGCACAAAATCACGAGCCACCACACAGCTTGTAGATTCAAACAGCAACTCTTTATTCCCGAACTCACACCAGCCGTATACAAACACGTTCTGGGGAAATCCACGTTCTCTGCCCAAATCCACGTTCTCTCCCAAATTCACCTTCACTGGGCTTCTGTCTCCCAAAATATACTGTCTGAATCCCGTGAGAACTCAAGGGGAACTTAGGCAGCAGGATACGCCCTATTCCCAGCAGGAATAATCTTAAACCTTAAACCTGGAACCTAAACTGGGAACGCCCTAAACACGATTATGTTAAACCGGGAACACCCTAATCCGCCCAGGTCCTTGAGCAAGGTCAACTACATTCAATGTCACTGCAAAATGTCAGCAACATGGGGTACGCTGGCAAGGAAATTGTCATACCTACTTGGCTAATGGCTCCCAGCAATCTCCAGAGCTTAGCCTGGGCATGCTTGAATCCCCAAAACAAGCAAAACTGGGGCCCAAATAATGACTCTACAACCACAACAACTGTGAAGAGTCTCACAGATGAGCATGCATCTAATGGTCAAATAAAGGAACAGAGATCAGGAGTTTAAGCTACTCAAGGTTAAATCTCCATTTCAATCCTCATCAGCTGTTTGAATTCTGTACTTCAGTTTCTTCTCTATAAGTGGAAGTGATAATAGGATTTCTTTTAAGATTAAGGAATTTGCTACATTAATTACAGGATGACTTGTTAAAATAAGGAAACTTAAAAATAGAGTGACTAACAAAACATGGAAATCTGTTTTATTTTTATACAAAAGTCCAAAAAGCCCCAAAGTACAACTAGGTTGGGCTGGAGGCTCTCCATCAAGTTATGCTGAGATTAGGCTGAAGTTCAACCTTGACATCCTTACCATGCCACTGTTTGATCAGGTTCAAAAGATGCTCTAAATGTCGAGCATGTACTCTCAGTAGAGACATCGAGGGACAAGTTTAAACAGGGGCAGTGCTTGTCATTCCCCTCCTCCTTCTTTGGGCCCAACTTAATAACATGGCCATATTGACAAATGAAGCTACAAGCTGACGTTCTAAGCTAAGTATCTCAGTGTTCAGTGAAACCCAAAGGTTCTGTTACTAAACAGCTGACTGGGAAGGTGACTGCTTGGGGACAATCTCTATATTCACTTAACTGCTTGAACAGGGCCAGGAACATACCCTGTGCTGTTACAGCTGGCAATTATTATTGCTTTATTGTCCCTATTGTTACTTTTTCTTATTCTCTGCCCCAATTCAGGGTTTGAACACCTCATACATATGTCATGTTAATCATCTGTTCAGATGTTTATATCCTCAGTTGCACATTGGACTATTTAAAATAGTCCACTTTGAGCAGATTTACATTGGTCTTAACCCTAACTTGGGCACTACCAACATGGTAATATTTTATGTACATTGCAGTTAATATGTACCCTTTCCCCTTGATTTACTCTTTCTAAGAATAAGCATTACTTTCGAGAGTAACTGCCAATTCATTCAACCTTTCTCCTGAGTGTTCATATTCCCATTTAAAAAAATCATTCAAAAATAAATTGTATTCTTTTCTACTAAATTCCTATTTTGGATGAACTCTTTTGCCTATCCTCTCTAAATATGTGTGCCAGAATTAACTGCAAGTTTCTAGTCCTGTTCTTTGCAGGACAGAGTGAGAAAGACCAGCACCATGTTTCTTTTATCTTTAAAGCTATGAAACTGTAAGATCACATGACAAGGCACATTAAGGTCTATCAGTAAGCTGCTGATTCTGCAAATAGTACAGTCTGCCTTTCCCCCTGTATCAGACACTATTAATTGGAGATATTAAAATAACTTGTTGGAAATAATTGTTTATTAGAATTAGAAAAAAAGACTTTTTGTTTCTGGGTAAGCTATGCATAATCTTGGCAGAGGGAACATTTTTTGTCCTTCCTCATTGAGTATCTAGAGGACATTGCATGTACTGTCCCAGGGCTCTGAGCTCAGGCATGGGTGTTCAGGTAATAGCCAATTTTTCAAACTTTAGATTCATACTCTACCTCTAGGAGACTTTGTAGTCAAGAATTCTGAATTTGGCTTAGTGACAATTTTTCCTTCCAGTCACTAAGTATAGATAACTGAAGACTAACTGCTTTCTTCACTTAGCAGGGGGAGCATTTCGTAGAAGAAAACTCTGTGCAAAACTGAACGGTCGCTGTGAAGCAGAATGCCTTTCCTTTGAAGTAAAGATTGGGGGCTGTAGAGCTGAATTAACACAGCTTTGCTGCAAAAAGAAACAGAAACATTAAAAGCTAAGCACCAGCTACAAAAATTTAAAAGGGGAAGATACACTGGAAGGAACTGTGATATCAGTAGGGGCAAACCTCTTGGGATCTTCTCTTTGACCTCCAAGAGTTGGATAATCTGGAGTTCTGTCAGTCAACCCCAGGGCTGAACACGCCCCAGGCACACTGTTGACTGATCCCAAAGACAGAATTTGGAAGACTCAACAGAGGAGGTTTGGACACTTTATCCCTCACTCCCACCTTAGTGGCTGCGTGCCAGGATACAAGGGAGGGCAGCACCATGCCTAGAGCCAGGGATACATAGATAGGAACTGCAGTTGCTTTGGGACTGGTCAGCTCTCCCACTCCTCTAATTCTCCTCCCTGAAGAGTGACAGTGAGACTGCACAGCTAGTGCCCCTACTCTTATGGATGCTACCCAAGGACCTGGCTCCTAGGTTGCTTGTCTCTGAAAGTTGCCAGGGATTGGCCCTTGCTCATCCCCCTGGACCATGCAAACACAGAGGTGATTATAAAGGGGCCTTCCAGCACCCCCTGTGCCTCTCTCCACTGGCTCAGAACAGAGTGACAGGCCGTGAGGTTCAGCTCCTCACCTCTCCCTGGAGAGGGTCAGACTGCTCACCTAATGTCCCAACTCTGCCAGCTACTGGCCAAGTGTCTGGTTTCTATCTATCCTGTACCTGGGACAGGCAATCATTAGTTCTCTGGGATCCTGGATGGGTATGTGGGTGCTTCTGGTGACTTCTTCCCCCAGCTTTCTCTAGCAATAAAACCAAGACTGTGGCTTCTTTCTGGGTGGAGTTAGACCAAACATCTCATGCTCCAGATTTTCCAGCTCCTGCCTGGAGACCTGGCTTCTAACCCAACTGTCTCTGGGAGTTAATGGGTCTGGCAGTCACGAGTCCTCTGCGAGCTGAATGGGGGCAGGGGGGCAATCATCTCACTTCTTCCCTATACTCACACTTTTAATAAAAACCAAGCCTCCATTTTCTCCTAAGGAGGTGGACCACCCATCTAGCCCCTCAACTTTCCTGGTTGCTACTTGAGAAATGGGCCTCAACCCACTTGTCCCTGGAATTCACTAGGTCCATGGGGACACTATGGCAAAGTTCAAAAGAGCACCCATCCTGACAGGTCTGCAGGAGGTTGCACTACTCCTCTCCTTGGCTCTAGGCACAGCAAGGGGGCAATTAACTTCAGCTACCAGCTTCCCCTGAGCAGAGAGGAAACTCGGCACTCACCTAGTACCCCAATTTTTTCAACTGCTACTCAATGAACTAGTTCCCCTATGGGCAGGAGGGTCTCTTGTGCAAGCCAGGAAGCAAGAGAGCAGGGAGGGATCAGGTTATTCTTTTATAACAACCTGGCTCACAGGAATTCAGTCTGTCCCATAAACTCCATCCATCCTTCCCAAGGGTGGTCCCCTTATGACCGCATCATCTCTTAATGGCCCCTCCACAGCAGTACCATTATATTGTGGGCCAGATATCCAGCATGGGTACCTTGAGGGGATGTACTCAAAGAAGTTTCAAACTATAGGAGATGGCAGCAACTGGGGGTGTGACAGTTTTGAAAGCCCCTGCAAACTCTCCTACAGAAAAATGAGACTGAGAAGACCACAGGGTAAGAATTGCCGCAGTCTGGCTGGGCACAAAATACCCGAGCCGCCACACAGCCTTGTAGGTTCAAAACAGGAACTCCTTTATTCTCCATACTCTGGCGAATGCCATGCACTCAGCCTTCTCTCGGACACACCACACCCCAACAGGAAATCCATCCTCTGGAGAATCGCTCCTCCAGCACTTCCCCAACCAATGGGAACTCTCCGGGAATCCCCTGGAAAACTCCAAAGAGCAGGCCAAGGCAGACAGCAGGGGTCTAATATGCAATTGAATACACAGCTTAACATAACCATTATCATCTCAATGGCTTGCTGGCATCACCTCTCAACCACTCTGTCCTGGCAACAATGCCAGGCGTCATTCTGACTCACCTATGGCACTCAGCATCTCCCCCCTTCTGTTTAATTAAACACCAAGCATGTGGCTTAGGGACCATGCCTGTTAGGCTGTCCAATATTATATATGGCCCTTACCCATCATCGGATGAGCTGACCTCAAGGTGTCAGCCTCCTATCTTAGGTTGGTACCACTGCAATGGGATCTTACCTGTCACTGACTACCGGTCCAGCATACAGCCTTACTTGTGGATAGGCCTATGCACCAGTGGGGGGGGGGGGAGGTTCTTTGCCTCACCTCTGTTGGCCCCCAAATTTGGCCTTGGTGCCAGTGGGGGGTGAGGTTCTTTGCCTCACATTTGTTGGCCCCCAAATTTGGCCTTGGTGCCATTGCAGGGGTGAGGTTCTTTGCCTCACCTCTGTTGGCCCCCAAATTTTAGACCATCACTAGCAGAAGGGAGGAGGATACAGAAATGCCACAACACGAAGCCAATTGACGGCTCCTTTGGAAAAATTGTACCACCGGTGACACCATCAGCAAAGATACTCCAGTATTATCACTATTCACTGCACCAACAGATAGTTCACACTGTATACAAGTGATACATAGTCCAGGCAAGTTCTGCAAGCAGTTCAAAGCAGAGGAATCTATCAATATGTCCATTTCCTCCCAAAGTAAGTCGACTCCTTGATTGAGCATTACTTGTTGAGTTATTATTCATTAATGCATCAGTTTATACAGTTTACTGTTATAGCTATCGAAGAAGCTGTAGTTTGGTTTTATCTTTGTCTTCACCGGCACTGGAATGAAGATAGGAATTCTGGCAATGATGGCTAAAAAAAATATGTAACATTCCAACAGGTACTAAGAAAACAATTTTCTGAACAATTTACATTATCCTGAACAGAATTATTAAATATAATGAAAAGGAAAGGTGAAAGTAAACAAACAGTTCTGTTAACCTCCTTATTTGTTCACATATTAAAACAATCCTCAACAGCTGTTTACCCAATTTAAATTAAACCATTTAAATCACGTGAATAATAAAAATATTTGGGTCCATTTTTTCATGCGCGCTCCTCATATATGATCTATGGACATACGCACATACAGACATACAACACAAAACACAAGTGTGCACACATAACATACAACACATAAGACAATAGTAAAGGCCTTGTAGCTTTACACAGGTGAAATCTCCATTGCAATGTTTAAAAACTCCACAGTCAAAAAATAAAACTGATCAGAAAACCAGTAACCTAGGTCTTAATGAGCTCAACAAATAAAATAGAACTTTATGATGTGGGAAAAGGCAATAATAAAATAGATACTGAAAAAGACATCCTGGTTACCACCTGTGTTTGACTCTTTTTTGGATATCCCATCCTTTTTCCTGTAACTTGCATAATGGGTCTGAAGGTATTCCCACAAGCAAGCCCCAAGGTTTTTTACAATTGAAATAGGCTTTAATGGTGTTCATTATTCATTAGCCTCCAGATGTGGGAGAATCACTGTTGTAGATGTAAGAATAGCCAAGCTGGAGCTCTGGATATCAACTTTTATTGATTTGAGTCAAATCATCTTCTTTTTGGTCTGTAGAAATCGCTTTGGTTAGTCTCTCTGGAATCCAAATCGGCTGCTGTTCTCCCTGTGGAAACACACAAACAGAACCCCAACTCCAGACAATCACTGGGTCAGGACCTTTCCATTGTCCTGTTAGAATATCCTTCCAAAGTACCTGAGGCTTATGTACATTTTTTGGACACATATGCCTTTCTGCAGCACTAAGCCCTGATGAATCCAAATTTAAAAATTTAGAGTAAAAAGGGTTATTTTAAGTTTATCTTTGGGGGATATATTCCCCTTTCCAATTTCCTCTTTTTGCTTTAATAAGTACATTTTAATAGTTTGATGAGCTCTTTCAACTATGCCTTGTCCCTGTGGATTGTATGGGATTCCTGTTATATGAGTAATGCCAAATGATGAGCAAAATTGTTTAAAAGAGGTAGAAGTATAGCCAGGGACATTATCTGTTTTTAACTGTTTTGGAATGCCCACAGTGGCAAAATTTTGTAAGCAATGAGCTATAATATCTTTAGATTTTTCTCTGGCATGAAGGGAGCCCATCAAAAATCTGGAAGAAGTATCAACTGTAACATGCAAATATTTTAATTTTCCAAGTTGTGGCAAGTATGTGATGTCCATCTGCCAAATATGGTTAGGTATCAGTCCTCTAGGATTGACTCCAAGATAAACTTGTGGTAAAAAGGTAAATCAATTTTGACATTGTTTATTATTTGTCTGGCTTGTTCCTTAGTTATTTAAAACGCTTTTGTAAAGTATAAGCATTGACATGGAATCTTTTATGAAAATTTATAGCTTCTTCTATTGTGGAGAAAATATGTATGTCATGTGTAGTTTTATCTGCTAAATCATTGCCCAAACTAAGGGCTCCAGAGCGGGTGGCCTGGGCTGTGGTGCCGGCGCTGCCGCATCTTCCTGGTTTCCTTCCCCAGCGCGCAGGGTAATTTTTCCTGTGTTGGTTATATGACTTGCTTTACACCTTTTGAATTATACAGTGTTACTACAGGTTTTATAGGTTCATATTAATAAAAGCACCATGGAGTTTTATGAATTCCTCAGGATTCAGGATTCTCTGAGTTTCTATGGTGTCAGTTGCAATGTCTCCTGTCATCTCTAATTTATTCAGGTCACCTGCCTCTCCCCTGTTATTTTGTTTATATTTTCTGGTTCCTCTAGCAAAAGGTTTTTCAACTTTATTTATTATTTCATCACAACAGTTCTTTGTGTTATGTATCATTGTTCTTGTGTGTTCACTTCCTTTCTTTTGTGATATTTATTATTTCATTTGTACTACTGTGTTGGATTTGGGTGTTTCCTTAGGCTCTTTATTGGAGATTACACACACACACACACACACATACACACACACATATATGCATTTAAATGTATATATATAACTAGGCACTCACTTCTAGAAGCTTCCCTTTTAGTGCTCCCTATTGTGGCATCCCACAAATTTTGCTATATTATAATCCCATTTCCATTAGTTTAGCAACATTTTTTAAAAAATTTCTCCCATTCACTTTTCAAAGATTTAGTGTTTCTTGAAAAAAATATAGAATCATCTGGCAAAGGGACATCACATTGTGGGTAACAGACTTGACTCTGTGGTCATGAGTTCTTCTCAGTGTACAGGGGAAAAGTATTTGTTTCTCTGTGAATATGATACCTTTTCTATTATTTTCCTTGTAATTCAGAAAATTCTAAAAGCAAGCCCCTGAGGAAGGGAGACCTGACTCCAAGGAGATGAGGCAGTGGACGTGTCATTCCCCACAGCCTCAGCCACACAGACCCATCAAACCCAGAATGTGAAAGGCAGCACTGGGTTCCAGGGCTCCCCCACCAGAGGAGGAGAACCCCAGATAAGTGGGGGCCTGGGTATGTGGAGAGCCATGTGGTGACATGGATCAATGAGACTGGGTTAGATCCTGCAGGCTTCTGTCTCTGCAACTGATTTGTCCATCCCAGTCCCCTGAGGGCCTAGCCTGGGAACTCGTCACCAGGCCAACTGGTCCGTTTAGATGCTGCCAAAGTCCACTGTACCTCCAAATAAGTGTCATATCCAGCCAGGATGTTGTGCATTTGTTGAAACCTGACTCCATATCCTCTATTTCAGGATCTTCCATTCCTCCTACTAGTGCCCCTGTCAAGTCTCTGCTTTGGGAATGACCCTAGAATCTCAAATAGCATAGTAATCAATAGGTCCCTCATCTGAATCCCTCCTAAAAATGCAGTACTGAACTCAGACTAGAAAATCTGTCCTTTCTTGGTAATGGAGCCATGGCTGTGGTTCTTCTGATACACTGAGAATTTCATTTTCCACCCACAGGTGAAGGGCAAGAACTGTGGGTCTTTTGGACACAGTGCCAGGATTAGAAGATGCCCAATGAAGTGCTGGGATAGGGCACTTTCCCCACAACCCTGGGGCCCAAAGAGAAAGAGAACCAGGCACCAAAAAGCCTGCAAATCTCCAGAACACAGGGGACTTTAACCAGCCTGCGGGCAGAAGGACCCATGCAAAGGTGAGCATTGGAAGTGTGGTAGTCTCCCTCCAGCACTGCAGCTCAAGCTAGCTGTCTCTCCTTCTCCACACCACTGCACTTCCATCTCCAGGCAATTACAGAAAAACTGGAAAAACAGTCAAGAGGTCTAGGGTTATGGCTCATCTGTAGAGGGCTCACCTAGCATGTGCGAAGCCCTGGGTTCAATCCTCTGCACCATGTAAAAATAAATAAATAAAATAAAGGTATTGTGTCCAACTACAACAAAAAATGAATGTTTAAAAAAAAAGAAGAAATAGACAAGAGCTCCATAGAAGAAAGCCAAGCCTAGGAGCTCAATTTTTTCTCAAGTCAATCAGTAATGGGGAGGGGTCAGAGCACCTGTAGGTGATTGGCACATCACAGATACAAAAGGAATGAAGAATATATGAAACTGCTTAGATGGACCATGAGAAGAGCTGCCTGAGGTTAGTGATAGGGTGTGACGTGAGCGAAGGCACAGACCTAGCAAAGGTCACAAGGCTTCAATATGTGTATCACCAAGCACTTAATGGGACCAGGACATTATATTCTGATTTTCCACTTGAATACAAATAATTGCCACTGTTTGTTCTGCAGGGAAGAGGAGCAGCAGAAGAAGGTTCTACTCCAGAAATCTTCCAAGAGACCCCAGGGGAAGCAGCCGCCTAATTGGGAGGAAGTGGCAGAGTCCTGATCCTGTCTAAAGGTGAGTCTCCTCCAGGTGCCCTGCTCCTTTTCCCCTCTGGGCAGCACTTATTTACTTCACTTCCATGTCTCTTCGGCATGGGAGATCTGTTCTAATCTGATCTGGACAATGTGATTGTGGTTTGTATATTTTTCAGTTGTGGCATTTCCAGTGCTTTGTAAGAGGACTTGCATGTCTCTCAGTAACCTGGCAGGTGGGCACGGTTGAATCAAATCACTCCACAAAACCAAGTCCTACTGCAGGAGATTATTTACAGTGGGTAAGACCCTCGACTTGTCTCCAAAACTCTTCAGCTATCAGAGTGCCCTCAAAAATCACACTATCCAATTACACTCTGTGGTAGTGAGACACTCCATGGAAGGGAAGACCACGCCCATCACACACAGGTGACTAAGAGAGCACTCTTGTCCTGAGGAGGCAAAGACACAGGGAACAGGCTGCATTTAGTGAATAAAAGCCTTCCCAGCTGCGGAGTGGGTGAATCTGCTGAGATCCCCCAACTGCTGGAAACAGACACAAAGACATTGACTCTGTGAATTATGGGAAAGTAAATTGACATCAACATTGGCACTCAGTAAATCAGCATGTAAAGGGTCTTACATGAAGTCAATTCTAGGAAAACATGAGTTGATATGCATGTATATAGTGAGCTGTAATGGAAGTGTAGGATTAAATTAATCCCTGTTGTCCCAGTGACTACCCTGGGGGATGTCTGGATGATCTCTGGGATCTCTGTCTTCTCAGCAGTGCACTGACCTTAGAACATTCCCCTTGACCCTGGAGTATGTCAGTGGAATCCAGTTTGAACAAAATAGGCTACATGCATTTATCTTTCTCTATAGTGTGTGTTTCCACATGTCACAAAGCAGTAGCACATTAGCAAGAACATTTCTCACAGAGATGACTTTCTCATGGTTTATCTCCAGTGTGGTGTCTTTGAAGCTGTTAGCAGCAATAGGATCAAATGAAGCCCTTCCCACACAATTACATCCATATGGTTTTTCTTTAGTGTGAGCTCTTTCATGCTGTGTAGGACTAGAATATCAACTGCAGGCTTTCCCACACAGGTGACATTCATGTGATTTTCCCTCAGTATGGATTTTCTCATGCTTTCTAGAAATAGAAATTTAACTGAAGGTTTTCCCACACATGTAACATTCATATGCTTTCTCTCCAGTGTGAGCTGTCTCATCTTTTCTAGGACCAAAAGGACTAGAAGATTGACTGAGGCTTTCCCACACATGACACATTCATTTATTTTTTCTCTCCTGCTGTCTGGAAGATTCATGAAGATACTTATGTTGTTTATGCAAATGTTCCCTTCTCCATATCTTAGGCAGGTATTGCAGTACATGCCTATAATCCAAGTGACTCAGGAGGCTGAGACAGGAGGATCCCAAGTTCAAAGCCAGCATCAGCAACTTTGTGAGATTATGTCTCAAATAAAAAATAAAAATGAGTGGGAATTTGGCTCTGTGGTTAAGTACCCTTGGTTTCAATCCTAAACAAACAAACAAACAACAAACAAATCCATATCTCAAGCAAGTCTTGTGAGAACTGCAAACATGACATGATACACAACATCATGTTGGAGACTTTGGTCATAGATGCAGTTTGGGACATCTGTGGGTGCTGCATTATGATCACTTGCAAGTTGGACCCACCCCCAATGTTTTACCCAGAAAAAGTCATTTCTATTTCTACTGCCCATGTGCATATCAATAACCCCACAGTGCCAAGTTGAAAGTGAAGAAACAAAATATTCCAAAAGCACAGTGTGAGGAATGAAGAACTCAACATCATGCTGGGGTGTTGAAAATCCATTGGTAGGAGACCCCCTCAACTTGATAAGGTGCACATTTCGTAGTCACAAGCTTTTCACCATGGGGCAACTAGAGTGATTTTCATGGTAGAGTCCTTGCAGGAGGGAACAGAATCACCACAGACAGCAGTTTGCTTTGGCCTGCAGCACCACATCCAAAAACAAGATGCACTGAAGGCTTTCCTGCCCACATGACATCCATGTGGTTTCTCTGCAGTGCAAGCTCCGTGATGCTTTCTAGGACTAGAAGATTGACTCAGGCTTTCCTATGCATGTGACATTCATTTTGTTTCTCCCCAGTGTGAACTTTCTCTAGCTATCTAGAATGAGAAGATAGACTGAAGCCTTTTCCATGAAGATGATGTTCATGTGGTTTCTGTCCAGTGTTAGTGTTCTATGAGGCTAGTGGTATTAATAAAGACTTTATCACCTAGAATAGCATCCCTCCAGTGTTGTCTCAGGGTGGAGTATAGCTAAAGGCTTCCTCACACATATGGCCATCATGTGGTTCTCTAATGTGTGTTCTCTCCTTACAGCTAAGTTTCCATAATGGACTGAGCCTTTTCCACACAGATGGAATTTATGTGGTTTCTCTCTAGTGTGAGTTCCCTATGGGATCTAAGGTCAGAAACATAACTGAAGCCTTTCCCACCAAAATTACTTTGATGCAGTCTCTCTCCTGTGTGGTTCTCTTGTGTTCTCCCAGATCCTAAATTTGAATAAAGTTTTTTTCCACCTAGTTGATATTGAAATAGCTTCATTCCAGCATTCTCCATGGCTTGCAGCACTTTATAAGCCCTATCCTGCATACTTGATTTGCCTTACTTATGATTTTTCTGATGCTCATTATGATATAAGTTGACACTAGGTGATGGTCCACACTGTTTGTGGAGATTGTATTGATTTCCTTTATGAGTTAACAAATGTTGAATCATTGCAGAGTTGTAAGTTGGTCCTTCCTCAATATCATCCTGTTTAAATGAATTTTCCTGCAGATGAGATTTCTGCTTTGGTAAGAAATAGTAATTTGGTAATAATGCACCTATGTAAAGTCATATATTAATTTCTCTAGAAGAGTCTGAGACTAAACAGTCATAGTCTAAAGACATCAATCTTTGTGGTTTTACTTCTGTTTATACAGCACATTATGCTCAGGTAGACCAAATATGTCACATTTGGTAACATTCTCATTATTTGGCCCACAGATTAATTTTGAGGATTTTAGTATGTTTCCAAAGCTAGGCATATGGGCAATGTTTATATGATTGTCCATTAAAAAATACTCAAGTCCTGGTTTTGCATGTAAAACTTCAACATTGTCAGAGTTATCAGAAATGTAGACACAATATTTAGTTAAGTTAGTTAATATCATCTGATTTTTAAAATTATATATATTGGAATGACCTCTGTGTTCAGTAAAGATCTCTTTGTTACGCAGGAATAGACAATTATACTAGTAAACATTGATAAAGTATACCTGTGTAGATGGTTAGGAAGACCTGTAGGCCTTAAACTGAGTAAAAACTTCTGATTCTGGCAGTTTCTATTGATGGTTATCAGACATTCTTGCCTAAGAATCTCTCTTCTGTTGCCTCCAGTCTTACTTATTCTTGGGGGTGCTAACACAAGTGTACATCTTAAGTTACATTAAAATACTTTTTTAAATGCCCAGGAATAACTGTGCTTTGGTTTTTAACTGTTTTTGCCAGATTTTTAAGATCAAACAAGGTCAAACTGACCTTGCTCCTATCTATTGGTAAGAGTCAGCTGAGTTCCCTTGGGGGACACTCCTGGGGAAGTTGTGAGCAGCATTTTAGCTCTGTAGTGCCATCTGCGTTAGGATGGGTCAAGGTCTTGCTGACCATGTGGCTTCCCTTGGAAGCATCAGGTATGTTTCCCCCTTCCAATGACTCTCCTCTTCGGCAGCATGCACACTGATTGGCTTTCTGTTCTTCAGTGGTCTCATTAGTCTCCCTAATTGGGAGGTTATGTGGCCCAGAGTTGCAAAGTTCTTCCTCTTTTCCTGGGTTCAGGCTGACTCAGAGAGCAAGAGCCAAATATTAGTTTTCTTGGCCCCTTTATTTTAACCTAAATTTTTAAGTTTGGCCTTAAACACCCAGCAAGTCAGTCTTATCAGTCTTAAAGTAAGAGTACTGGGCTTTAACTTTAATGTTTATAACTTTACAGTAAATTTTTTTAGCTGTATAAATAAACAAAATAAAAGTATTTAAAACAATACTTTTATTTTGTTTATTTATGTGATGCTGAGGATCAAACCCAGTGCCTCACACATGTAAGGCAAGCAGTCTACTGCTGAGCCATAACCCCAGCCCCTTTACAGTTAATTTAATCCCTTTTAATCACTATCTGTCCACAGATGATGGCTTAATATCTCAAATTAATTTAGATATGTGTTCTTGAAGTATACCTCTTTAAAACGTTAACAGTATCAGGTCTAAGGAAAATATAAATATAAAGTGAAACTAACAACAGTAAAAACATGTTAGCTTGTATATAATCTTGAATCTTGGCCGAGTTATACATAATATACTCTATTTGATATCACAGTAATATTTACAATAAAATCAATCTTTGAATACAACTTTAAATGAGCTGAAGTCTGGCTTACTTTGAAGTCATTCTGACATGCTGTAAGGTGGGAGGTAGAGCCTGATCTCAGATAAGGTGGGGTTCTTCATAAATCTTAGGTAAAGTATTTTAGTTCTGAAGCTGATCTTTGTCTCTCTTTTTAGATATCATTTTATAAAGTTCATATATATTATTTCCTGAGTGTATGAATATTTGCTAATTCAATATGATATTACATCTAACATGTGAATTAGGGAAAGGCTGAGAGTTTTTAACTTTCTTCTTGTGTGGAAAAGTAGCAAAAATGTTTTATAATATTAACCTTTAAACAGATCAGGCTCCCATTATCTTTTAAAATACCTTTAAAATTTCATATCCCAGTGTAAAAGGTAACATAAGGTTTGGTTACAAAACATCGAATGATATAAATAAATCCCCAATAAAATCTGTTATCCTTATAAGTTTAAAATTACCATTACAGACAACTTTAGTTTGGAAACACCAGGTTGATAAAATGTTCCTTTAAATCTTTTAGCTTAAAGACTTGCATACCTGAAAGATATGAACACATTTAATATGTAAAGAAGAGAAATGTACCACAATTATATTGATGTTTTTATATTAACCAAGTTTAGCTTTAAAGAAAAATATAGACTCTGCAATGTAGACAGTACTCTAAAATAACAGTTGCTATTTACCGCAGATGTACAAACCTTAATTTCTCCAAGATTAGTTGCTCCAGAGAATAAAACTTAACAGACACAATGTAATTAATATTTTAAGAAGTTTTTATCATTTTAACATATAAATCAACTTTGGTTTATATCAGCACATTAATATCTGTTTTTAGAGAACAACCTTGAAGAGTTTTAACTATTTGGGTTACATATATAACCAATTTAGTGATATATAAACCTTTTAATATTTATCCTTTATTTATAGATCTTTATATTACTTAATTAGTCCCTATTGTTTACTTAGATGTATTACAATTTTACTTTACCACATTAAGACTTTTTTTTTAACCTGGAAACATTTTTTTTTACTCAAGCTATTTTTATATTTAGAACCTTTTAATAATTTTTAATCCATTGATCCCTCTTTCTGTTTATACTTTGAAATAAACCTTATAAATTTAGGTAAATTAATCAATTTTAATAACATAAAATACTTTGAGCAGTTTAACTTTGTAAACCAATCAGATCTCCATAAAAACACATCCATGATTAATTTTATACATGTCAGATCTAATTTATGTATTTTTTTTAAAAAACAAGGTATCAGACAAGTGTACTGAATAGCATTAGTAATTTTTTTTCCTGTTGAAGAAAAATCCTAGAGACAATGGATATTAGACACTTTATAGACATTAACATTTTATTAGCAACTGTTCCACCACCTAGAAACAAAACTGCATTAGAAACTTTAAAGACGTTTATATTTTCATTATTTTTCCAATTTAAATTGAACCTTTTAAATCATATGAACCAAAATTATTTAGATCCATTTTTTAATTTTAATTTTGAGCTCATATGTCAATTTTTGCACTGAAGATATGTAGACATGGCAAGACATGTAGACGGACAGTCCACCGGTGCACCTACACAAAACAGACAAAGAAAAGCCTTGTAAGTTATTTTTTTAAAAAAACCTATTAGATTAAGGGTTAACCCTTGTAAATTTGCCTTAGAACAAAGCAGAGTGTAATCAGAGAAACATATTAACCTACATCTGTGAGATAAAAATCATGAATCTAACAAATATAGAATTTTTAAAGCCTTCTTGGCCGTTTTACTGAGAGGTCCTGCTCATCAAAGCTGAAAAGAGTTCAGAGAACATAAACAAATGACAGGACCTGAACTCTCAGAGTTTTATGTTGATTAAGCCTTTATTGCTGGCCAGCATCGGACACTCTACTCTCTAAAAACAAGATGGTCAGAGTGATGCACTCCCTTCAGTTTGGCCCGGTATTTAAGCCAAAAAATCCCACAAAAGGGACATTTGGGAGTTTAACCAATGCAAGAAGCCAAGTTACAGAAGCAGGAGATTGCAGTCAGGTGGAGGGAAGCTTAGCCAATCAGAATAAGCCCAACTTTCTGTTACTTCTCAAATCAGAAACCTCATGCCCAGAAAGATGTATGTGAAAGAAATGGTTTAAAGGCAGGCCTAACTTACTATTTTACATTGACTCAACATTTGTTAACTCAAAATGCAAAGAAATGTTATGTCAACAAACAGTGAGGACAATCCTTTAATAACTACTCAGACCTTAATGGACATGAGGAAAAATCATGACAAGATGAATCTTATGATTATTATGTATGCAGAAATGGAGTTTAATGTGTTCAAAACTACTACAATGCAACATGACTGACTCTGTAGACAATCCATATGAATGTCATTTATATTTTTAAGTGTTTATACAAATCTCTTAGAAAACACAACAGACTCTACAGTAGAGAAACATCATCAATGTCATTTTTGTGGGAAAGGCTTCAGTTACATCTCTGAGCTTAGACCCGACCAGATAATCCATATAGGAGAGAAGCCGTATGAATGCATGCCATCTGTGTGGAATAACCTTCAGTCAATAATGTAACCTTAGAAAACACAAGAATACCCACAACAGAGAGAAAACATTTCAATGCCTGCTGTATGAGAAAGTCTTTAGGAAATTATCTCACCTTCGGCAACATGAGTGAGTTCCCATTGGAGAGAAACCATACGTATGTCATCTGTGTGGGAGAGACTTCAGTGTATCTTCTCATTCCTGACAGCAAGAGAGAGCTCACAATGGGGAGAAACCACATAAATGCTCTCTGTGTGGGAAAGCCTTCAGTCCATCTTCTAAACTTAGCCTTCATGAAGTAACGCACAATAGCAAGAAACACATGTTGACTGTGGATAGGGAAGCCATTAGCCATTACTCTACCCTCAGGACACAAGATGCCTCCAACTGGATAGATGCAATTCAGATGTAATCTACATGAGAAGTTTTTATGATGCCTCTGAACTTACAGAACACAATCAATCTAACACTGGAGAAAAGCCGTAGGTATGTCATTTATGCGCAAAATACTTTAGTCTATCTTTAACCCTAATATTTTCCTCTTCCATTCTTGTAACTTTGTATTTTATTTTTTCATCAATTTTTAGTTAATAGCATTTCATTGTTTCAGTGAAATCATTCTGTGTATATTGTGGTTTTCATATTTGGCTATCTTTCATTTTATTATCAAGCCAGTTTTCCTCCATGGTGTCACAAAATTATGTCCCATTGAGAAGAAAATTCCTTAGACCAATTAAGTTGAGTAGAGTTTATTGAAAGAAAGCAAAAAAGCCCCATAATTCATGAATTAAGCAGCAACTACATGCAAACTGGTTCTGAGATGGCTCAACAAGAACATAATGGGTCAGTGTTTATGGAGGACTGAGAGGCATAGAAAACAACTTCATTGGCTACAGCTTAGTCAATTTAATACTCAGTTGATTAGAGATTAATTAGCTAAATCTTTTCAGCTTAATTAGTAAAATATTTTCAACCTCGTTAATTGGTTTCAGGGCTTCCCACCACCAACCTCAGTTCAGTTACCACGATTAAACTCTATATTGGTATGTTCTGTGGAACCCAGTTCAGGGGCCCAGTCCAAATTCCTGGCTGCTCACAAATGTTATTTAAAAGTCCATAGATTCCTATGTCCTCAAAGCCTAGAATGTTTCTTATACCTGAGAAGTATGTGAGAGCATTTGTAAAAGAATAGAAAGTTGGTTGAATTTCTCTAAGTCCCCTTTATAATGGCCTAACATCTTCATTCTTCACTTTGTGTGAGGATGGTAGCTGTATAGTTGTCTGGAAATTCCAATAAAATGCACAGGGTATGTTTCCAGGTAAGACCTCATTAGATTTAGTGTTTTTCAATCAGGGTATATCCCCTATAATGTGGTCCTGATTAGCTTCATCAACTGGTTTTCCCTTATAAAAGGGAAGCCAAGTGGAGAATAAGTTTCCCAGAGAAGAATTCCCATGCTGGGAGAAGAGCCACTAACAGCTCACTTGTGGATCCTGCCTCGGAAATAGGGATCTGGTCAGGGCAAGATGGTGGATTAGCTGAGGTAGCACTTCTCTTAGCTCTGCTGCCCAGAACTCAAACAGCAGTAATACCTCCTGAGCTATTCTCTTCCTGAGGCTTAGTGAAAAATCCCGAGTCTGGAGGGGCAATCTGCCTAGCCGAACCACGGACTGACTCATTAACCAGATCTTTAAAAACCCTCTGCACCAGAGTTTATCAGAGGTATGCTGAGAGTGGATCCAGGAGACACCCTGGGATGGCAGAGGGGTGGAGCCTATGCTGGAAAACCAGATCTGTGGGTTTACAGCTAGGTCTGTGTGGGCCTGTGGGAAGTGAGGAACTGGGAGCATTCCGACAGGTGGACACGGGTTAGGAAGGCTTGAGAGAGTTAGGCTCTCCACAGCTCCATGAGGGTACTGCTAGGGCTGGCTTCAGTGGGTCAGAGGGTTGGAGAGGGGTGTGAGGGCATTTGCTTTCAGCTCATCCAGCCTGAAGACCGGGCACCCACTGGGTGCCCTGGACCCACCTGGGCCTGCACTCACCTTGTCCAGACTCCCTCCACAGTCCAGCATCCACTGCTCCCAGGATTGCCAGGTGGGCTCCCCAGCCTCCAGTCTCCCCACCTTCCCTGGCCCCTTCACAGCCAGCCCCCAGTTCCAGGCATAAGGCCCTGATCCACCTGGTGGCACAGAAGAGCTGGGCCCTAACTTGCCCCAAGTGCCACTTAGCTGTCAGCCCCACCCAGTGGATCACACAGCTTCAGTCCACCAGGCTGCTTTGCCACCAGACCCTCCTGGTCCAGTACACAGCCTTTTTGCTGGCTCACAGGATCCAGTGCCAGGGCCTGATCCACCTAGCCCCTGGTCCTGGCCAGCAGCTTTGTCGTCCACCCACAACCCAGCTTCCCCAGCCTCTCACTTCACCTCCAGGTCTGCAGCCCCTCACTAATTCCCCAAGAAGGGAAATTAGGAATCCTTAAACCCAACCTCAACACAGTGAGCAACCCAACAAAAGGAAGGATGCACAATCCATGGCCCAGACTCACTTAGATCACACCTCAAGAAGAAATGGAAAGAAAACCAGGTGGGCAGACGGTGAACACATACACTCACTGTTTTGTCCTCTGTAGTGGATACGACTCCTTGATTTCTTAACATTTCACCAAGATTTGTTGTTGTTGTTGTTTGTTTGTTTGTTGTGGTAGTTCTGTTTTACTTTTTGATTTAGGGTTTTCATATTGGATTCTTGTTTTATTTGAATGTGTACTGACTGATTGAAGGACTCTTTCACATGTTCATATTTGTTTCCTCTCATTTCTAGCCTTGTTTTTTATTTCTTTTTTTTTTCTTCAATCTTTTTTTTTTTGGTGTTAGAGTTTTTATGTTTTCTTGATTATTTATTGAAAGGTGTTGTTTCCCCATGCTGTGTATTTTGATATTGTTTTTATTTTCAAATGTCACCAAAACATGGCATCAAGTTATATGTGAAATCAATATTTATTTATTTTTATTGACAATGGAAATGTGAGTTGATCATAGAGCTAGAGGTGTTCAATATGAATATTTTGTTCTTGGCACAGAACTTTCCTTTTGATGCTTCTCATGGTTTCATTTTATCCTGGGTTTAAGGGCCTCACGATAGTCCGTATAGATAACTGGTGTTGGAACTGGTATAAGAATCCACCACTTTCTGCAGCATCTAATCTTTCTTTGGCAGAAAGAAATTAGCTCTTCTATTACTTTGCAGGTAGGTCTTCTGCAGACGCCTCCAAGGCCAAGACAATGGCCTTCACCAGAACCTAAGCCACTTCTTACTGCTGAAGAAGAGAATCAATGAGATAATTAGCTCATGTAGGAAATGTAAAGCCAGCAACACTCTGAAGTATGCTGTTGGGGTTCATGCATTGTGTGCCTAAAAAAGCTAACAAGGGACATGGAGAGGGGGAGCTGGCCCTTCCCCCTAGCCCCAATCCTTTGGAGAAGATCTGGAGGGAATGAACTGGGTTGGGAAGTAAAGGAATGTTCTCATAAAACATCTGAAGACAGCCACCTGAGTAGTGGGATTGCAGCCTATCTTATCCTCCCCAGCCCCTAGGCATGACACGGCCATCTATTGTATTGTGGCCCACCACCACCCAGGAGTAAGTAAGAAAATATCCAAAACATCTCCATTTTGTCTTCTAAGTTCTCTCTTTGGGATTGATAAACAGTGATATGGACTTTGTAGTTCTGGGGTTTAACATATGCAAACAGAATAATTATGCTATGAGCATCTCTGTGAAGAAAAGAGGTTGAATGAAAGACTCAGTTTAACAGCTCCATCTCACTGACTGCCCTGTTCACTGGCTTTTGACTTCACCTGAGGGCTCAAGTATTTACAAACACCTCCTTCCTTTTCTTATAGATTTTTGGCATAAGTAATTTGAACTTTAGAACCAAACTTGGTAAACTTGATGGTGAAACAATAAGAAAGTTGACAAAATGTATGTCCCAAATACAGCAATGTCTTCATTACTTAGTATTTTGTATGAGTCCTCAGCAAATATTGACTGAGTATACTAATAGAAAAATAAAAGTGAGAAATGTTTTCTATTCATACAGAACTTACATTCAGTGAAGAAAATAAAACCACTGAAAACTAAATAATTCAGAATATGGGAAGATTCTAGGAAAAAAAACCCAATTATGGGCAAGATACAGTCTGGATGATGGAACCATGGAGCATTTGAACTGACACTGAATGCTGGGCAAGAAAAGATAAGCCAACATCTGGGTGAGAGCACTTTAGACACATAGAATAGCATGAGCAAGCTCCCTGGCTCAGTTATTTAGAAAACAGAAAGGAGACATTGAGCATGTTGGAAGAGAAATGTGTTTTAATAGGAAATGAGTTGAGATACACTAGGATCAGATATGGGTGGCTTGCAGCCCACGATCAGCTTGCAGATGTGCATCATGGCTGCTGTAACTGCCTTACTGGAGTCCCTTGGGGATCCCTATTGTAATGCTTCCTTTAAAACACTCAGTGTTGGGCCTTTTCTGTCTCCTGTACCCTCTTCCTTCTGAAAAGGGTATGGTCAATTTTTCATGGAAAACTATTGTGTGAGTAGTCATTTGTGGTGACTGCCTACCCTAAGGTAAAATTTGTTTTTGAATTATTTAATTATAATTTAAAACTTAAAAGCTGTAAATATTTATGATGTACAGCATGAGGTTTTGATATGCTGGAGAATGTCAAAATCAAGCCAATTAATGTGAATGATTTCACACATTTTCTTCAATCTTTCTTTTCTGGTAGTGAGATCCAGAAAAGTGTATACTTATAATTTTCAAGTATACACTTTACTGTCATTAACTCTACCTACCATGTTGTTATAATACCCAATATTTCTCCTAACAGAGGATTTATGTCAGAAGACATCTCTCCTGCATCTGAGTCACATGAGTACTCAAGAGATGGTGGTGGCACTTGTGTCCTCTGAGTGGTACCAGTGGACCAGCCATAGAGCACAGGTTTGCAGCAACTGACAGTGAGAAAAAAAAAAGAAAAGTACTGGATTCTGGAGTTGTGAAAAGTGGACATTCAGCACACAGTCACCTCGCTGCCATGTTGGTAGTTGTGTGGCTGCATGTAAGGAGCCAGAGAGTTGAGATCAGGTGCTTGAGCATGCAGGGTCAGGTGATGCCTAGCTTTATGTAACTGAGCTGGTACCTGGAGCAATGGTGCCGACAGAATGTGCCTTCAGGGCCCAGGCATGAGAAGGCTGACTAGAGTTGTGGCTCTGGGAACTGACATGCAATCACATGTGGAGTAGCACATTTGCTACACTTATGAACACTGGCATGCATAGCGACTGTAACTCTGGGTCCTGGTGCATGAATGTGTTCCCTAAGGTTTGTGGGCTTTAACTGGAGCATAAGCATTAGGATCAGTGACTTTTATTGTGAACTAGCTCAGTATGGTAATGACTTCACTTTCTCAGGTGTGGATGACGAAGTGTAGAAAGAGAACTGGGTTCTTAAAGTGGGCACGCTTTGGTTGCAGCCTGTAAGTCAAGGACATGGACAGATTTAGAATATCAGTTGTTATCCTGGTGCAGCACAAGAGCAACTGCTTCTTTGCAAAGGTGAAGGAAATGGGCAGCCTCACATCCCTCTCTGGGATTTCCAGAGTGGGAATTGCTCTTGGAAGGGCTGTTAGTAACACCAGTGGCAAAACATCCTAGTGTCCTCTATGGGACAGCCTGCTGAGGAGCACCATGTTTCCCACCACATGATTATACTGTAGTTTACACCTTTCTTCTTTATTCTTAGCTATTTCTCAATCTCTTTGTGTCTCTGGTAGGCTTATCTTATCAGCAAACCTTTCTATGTGGATTGTCTCAATTTGTATTGTGCTCTTTTGTTTCTGGGTGTCCTTAAGTAAATCTTGAGTTTTCCCAGGACTATTTCAGTTTATGGATACACACACACACACACACACACACACACACTCTGTATGTGTGAGGGGGGTGAAGACTGTTATCACCCACTTGACTATCTTGATATCACTAATCCAATTAATATCTTTTAGTTTCTTCTTCTTTTGATTAACTTAGAAGCAGAGTTACTTTCTCCATATTTAGATGTGATCTATTTCAATGGTTAAATCTTAGACTTTTACTAGTTAGGAAAAAAGTAAAAGTTTTGACATTCCAAGAGAGTCTATCAATATGCATCTGAAAGTATATTCCAAGAATATTGGAAAGTTGAATTTTTTTTGTATCCAGATAAATTCCTTCAGATGCACTATGTCACAGCAAAGTTTAATTAATAAATCTTTGTATTGGCAAACAAATGAGTCAGTGCTACAGACCTCAGAGTGAGAGAAGCCAAAAGAGTTAGGACAATTGTGGTTAATAGCATCATTTGTCTTCCCCCTCTGTGTCGGGAAGTTATACACTGTCAATGATTTGTCATCCATGAGATAAATTTAGATTCACTAATATATAGAGACCCTATTAGGAAGATAATTGTTTAGTATCAACACATCACTTTTATTTATATGTAACTATTGAGAACACTCTTTGGTAAGCATGATAGGACAGTGTTTGATAGGTAGAGCAGAATGATATATTGTATACACACATATACATACATATATATATATATATATATATATATATATATATATTTATCATTATTCATATTGTTATATGATATGTTATATCTATATAATCATATATTATGCCCAGGCAATCAACTTATATAAATAGTTTTTACAAAGGGGAGAATTGAAAAGACCATCATCACTGATACTAGTAAAACATATCTAATACAGAAGAGAAGCATATTGCTTTAACAAAGTTAAAATTCATAAACAATGCATATACCAACTTCAAAGCAAAATATTACCCTCAATCCTATTAACAGAAGAATACAAAAATGCCTGTCCTCAATATTATATTTCTATAGTTCTGAGTTTTTTGGCAATGACATAATTTATAAAAAGGATAGAGAATGATGAACAGAAACTCACTGATGTCTTCTCTACTTCCCCAAATACCATGGGATTGACATAAGGGGCATTTTGAAGAGTCTATAATAGCTTCTACACTGGCAATTCCAGGAACTTTAGTCCTTGGGGGTCCAATTTGTTTGTCTTATTAATATTCACTCATTCTGTCTTGTCTACTTGATCATCCTTGATGGTGAACTCATAGCGTATACTTAATCTCTATGGTCTAAGATGGAATGCTACCTTGATTTGTAATTCAGAATCTTAGAATTTCATCAATACATCAGTATCAAAAATCTCTGAGAGGCACAAATCGTTTGATTAGACTGAAAGAACAATTGAGACTTTTGGCTATATTTGAAGATACATACTCTCAAGCAATTGGTGCTCTAGAATAAATACATACTAGGGAATCTCTTTAAAATCTTTTCAAAAATGGATAGTAATTTCCTAGAATACCCTCCCCTTCAAGCAAAGAAGTAGCCCTTGATATTTAGCTTGAGCAGTGGACACTGTTTTGGTCAACATGGAGAGGAGCAGGAATTCCCAGATGGTCAATTCTATCATCAGTAGAGGAAAAGGGGATGATTATTCTTGGGCCAGCAGCAATGCTAGGTTGTTAAGCCTGGAACTGCTTCACTGAGACACATCATTGAGTTGGTCTCACTGAAGTAGGTTTGGATGGCAGCATTCCCATTTTAGACCATGGAACAATGGGGTATTAGTGATGAGCAGTGAGTTCACCATCAAAGATGATCAGGTTTCTGATATGTGGATGCTAACCCCTAAGAAGGGAGGGTAGTAGGAAGGGGAAGTGTAGAAGTTCATTGGATTAGACAAAGGGGAATGAAGGGAAGAGAGGGGGGATGAGAATGGAAAAGAGAGTAGAATGAATTGGATGTAATGTTCTTATATGAATATACAACCAGTGTAACTCTACATCATGTTCAACCACAAGAATGGGATCAAAATTGTAATAGGTTGTACCCCATGTATGTGCAATATGTCAAAATACACCACCCTACTGTCATGTATATCTAAAACAACAACAACAACAACAAAGATGATCAGGTAGGCAAGGCAGCAGGAGTACACATTAAAGAGATAAGCAATAGTTTGGACCCTCAAGGATGAGAGATACTGGAATTTCCAGTATGGAGAAATAATCAATAGCAATGTACAATGTTTAAAGACATAAGAGCTATACTACAGAGTTTTAAAAACTGTAAGAAAACAATATAGATGATCAAATAAATTGGCAGGCTTAAATAAAATGTTGAAAAACTAAGTGGAAGATGTTATTGACAAGTTACTTGGAGGTGAAAAAGCATCAGAGAAAGAAGAGAAACATTCAACTTATGCCAGAAGGCAGACCTGAGATACAAGGACTGGTATTATCTAATTCAAATCCCAGGAGAAAAGAAGAACAAAATGATGGACATTTGAGGAGATCCTCTAAAACAAGTCATGCAAAAATAAATGAATCAATTAAAAGAAAAGTACTTTAAGATGTGATATAAAATGCAAATTAGTTAAGCTCTAAACCTTATAAAGAAAGGCCAGATCATGACTGAACAGTGGGGCTAGACCTCAATGGCAGAGTGCTTGCCTGTCATGCATGAGGACCTGGATACAATCTAAATTCCAAACAAAACAAAAGCCATAAAACATATAATTTATAATGGAATTATAATTAATCTGACTGTGACAACAATAATGAAACCAAAAACAAGTGGACTTATACCAACCAATGTTGAGAGAAAATGACTGTTCATACTGAATTGTGTACGAGAAATTCCACCTTCAGGAAAATTGATAAAACTAAGAAATTGACAGGTAAAGACTCAAATGGTTTTCCACCAAGACATCTACAGCAAGAAAATCCTGAAAGGTGTGTGTGTGTGTGTGTGTGTGTGTGTGTATGTATGTGTGTGTAGGAAGAAAGGATTGACTAGAGAAGGGGACCTAAGAGTCAGGGTGGGATTCTGAGGGAACACCATCGTACTTGTGATAGTGACACTTCTTCTAACACAGGGACCTGAAATGAATGGCATGGATGCTTCTCCTTCTGAGAGATCACACAAGGTGACAAAAGGAATTGCTCTTGCCCTGACAAAGAGAGTAGGTTGGATAGTCTGTACATCCTAGGTTTCTAAGGCCCTGCACAAAGCTGAGGGCTCAATGGGAGTGGACTAACTAGGGTTCTGAGTGAGGAGGCCCTACTGACAGGGCACTCACAGATGCTTTCCTGTGTGAGTGAGCGTCAGGAACAAGAGGAAGGAGCCATTGATAAGAGAGGAAAACAGAGATGCTGAGCCTCAAGCAGTGGTTTGAAGGCAGGGTGTGGACTTTTGGAGAGTAGCATTACCAGGGTCTCAGTAACAGACTCACAAGCTCTTTTTATGACCTTCCAGCGAGTGCTCCTAAGCAAGTCTGAGTGAAGTAGTCATGTGAAGGCCCCCATGTGAGCACGGGCTGCTGCAGTTGGAGGTCAGAGAGGAGAACCTCAAGGTCTTACTCTGAGTAGCAGGCAGCAACCACTGCCACTTGGGTCAGAGGAGGGGAAATGAGAAGACCCCCCACTCCCTGTACTTACAGGGACAAGATAGAGCTGTACCATGAGGTCTAAGGTGGGGCAGGACAGCTGAGGTGTCCATGCACCTGGCTTACAGTGAGTGTGGTGCAGGGGCTTCCTGAGGCAGGTGAGGACAGGGCCTTGAGAGAGCCCAGGGGGTGGAGCAGTTCAGGCTTCCTGAGGGGGCGTGCAGGAGAGCCAGGAAAGCCTCCACGGTTCGCCTGCCAGGCACTCAGTGGTGGGGAAACTGCTTGAAGAGGTTTGAGAGGGGAAGTTGTGAGGCCAGTTTGGGGTGTTATGGTTGAAGGTAAGCATCCTAGAGAGACAGCAGGTGTGCCCTTGGACAACGAATTCCACATCTGGAGATCAGAGGAAAGGTCCTGGGGAGAATTCAAAGGGATGGGGGTGGCTGGCACCACTGAGAGTGAATGGGGCAAATGGAGGGAGGAAGACCAGGAGCTGAGCCCTGAGGCTCTGCAATAGGAAGGGTCATGGGAGATGGGGGGAAGCAGGGATGGACACTGAGGAGGAGCCTCCAGAGGGCAGGCTGAGGGTCAAGTGAAGCCTCACCTGGAGCCAAATGAAGAAGGTACATTAGGAAGAGGGTCGTGGCCTCTGTGTGAAAATCGAGTGAGAAGCCTAGTAGGTTGCAGAGGGAAATGACCATTGGCTCCAAGAACTTGGAGGTTAGTGGTGACTTCAAGAAAAGCACTTTCTTTGGGGGACAGGACCACACTTTAGATGAATGAGTAAAGACAGAGCAGTTTTCTTCACAGAGTGGAAGGGGTGGGAATAATTCCTGCATGGGATACATTTAAGAGGGAATGAGAGAAGAGGAATTAGAGATCACAGATACAGGCAAAGTGGAGCCCAGAGACAGGGTGATAACTGCCCCTGCAAGGAAGTTGTTAAAAGCCACCACCTTGTTGTAATATTATTGCCTTACCTGTTTCTTTTGTAGGCTCATTGTGCTGTATTTTCTTAAATTCCAAGATATGTTTACATATTACATTTTAAACATTTTAAATATGTTTACATATTACATTTTAAACAAGATATGCTTACACATTACATTTTAAACATTTACTGTTCTTTCACTTCCATAGTCATGCCTTATCCCTTACTGTGTGGTAAATTATCATCTTTGCATTTTGGCATCTGCCTTATTTGTTGGAAGTTCCTTTAACTGTCTCTAGTCCTCATGTTCACATTGCAAATCATTTAATATCTATAATTTAAATATCATTTAATAATCACTTAATAATATCAAAATCAAGATTTTGGTAAAGTCTGTATGATATTTGAATTTTCATACTTTGTAAGATTTACAGGGAGAGCTCCCTCTAACTCCATATCCTCCCCCCAAAAAAACAACCAAAACATTCTTTGACTTTTCACTTTGGGCATAATCATCCTTTTCGTGTTTGGCTCTTTCTGTAACACTTTCAGATCCTGGTGACACTTAGTTAGGACTAGATTCTTTTGATCAGTTTCATCTGTCTCTTCTGAGCTAATAAGTGGATATAATAATAAATGCTGGCTCAAATAGTCCTGTCAGATCAAACCACTCATAAATAAATGTCCATGCTTCACAATCGAATTCCAAGACGTGCAGTAAGGCTGAAGCAGAACTCACCCTGCTTGGTGGCTTGTTGAGTGGCAGTGGCAGGCCTCTTTCCCGATGCCCTACCATCATCCTGCTCAACCTGTTGCTGTTAGGTTTCTGAAGATCTGATCTGACCTGCCACAAAGCTTTCTCAGCTGCAGATCCCTATAATCAGTCAACAACTTACCTGGAGGTAACAGAGCCAAAAAGAAGAGGAAAATGTAGAAAAAGGTACGCAGTCTCATGGCTGCAGGGCCAGGGAACAGAAGAGGCAGCAACGTGGGTGGAGCCCGGAATCTGGGACCGGGGTCTGGAGTCTCCAGGGCTTTTTATGATGCTCCTGGGCCTGTGGTTTGTTCTTGGTCAGCAGAGCCTAACAAAAGGGAATAACCTAGTCCCACACATGAATTTCCAGAGACAAAGAAGTGCATGGATGTGGCAATGAGTCAATAGATGTAAAAGCGGAAGACCCACCCCAGCCACTGCAAAACACTGAAGGGGAAATAAACCAGAGACAGACAGGGCCTAAGTTCAGAGCTCGCTGTCAATGCACAACAGTCGGGATATGTGGTGTTGGTTAAGAGGAGCCAATAGGTCAAGGGAAGAGAACAGGAAGCGCAGAGGCAGAGCAGGGAAGTGGAACCAGTTGACTTTTAACCTTGGAGCCATGGTAGTTCAAAGGAGAAAAGCTCATCCTTTCAAACAGTGGTGTGTGACCCATCACTTCTCCACATAGGCAAATACATCAGAGACACAACCACAGCTTCCACAAAAGTTAGTTCAATATGGTTCACTAACCTAAATATAATACAAAACCATAAGTCTCCTACGAGTTCACAGAGGGAAATTCTGGGTGACCTTGTGTTTGACAATGATATTTTAGGTAAATCCCAAAAGCATGATCCATGAGAGAAATACTTGATAACTTGGGCTTAATTAAAATTAGTATCTTTGCCTTTGTCATGGGCAGTGTTAAGAGAAAGAAAGAGAAGTGACAGACTGGGAGAAATTGTTTTCAGGGCATATACTTGGTAAGGTCCTTGTATTCAAAATATACAAACATTTAAAAAGCTCTATGAAAACTATCAGCCTAATAAAAATGGGCCCAAAGCCTGAACAGACACCTTGCAGAAAGATAGAAATCACCATGTAGGAAACCACTCTACAACACAATTCACTGGGAATGGCACATTCAGATGATATTCCATTGCACACCATCAGAATGTTGAAGGTGTGAACGCCAACAGCACTGAAGGCTGGACAGGATGTGGAAGGACTGCAGCATTCCTTCAGTACTGGTGGAACTCAATGCAAGTTGGTCACTGTGTGAGAATGTGGGACAAAATGTGCCCTTCCATACGGCTCACCAATCATGCTCCTGGAGTTGACCAACAGCAGTTGATTCATGTCCGCACAAAATCTGCATATGAATGATAACAACTTATAGTTGTTATAAGTTGGATGCAAAATGAGTTGCCCTTCAACAGATGAGTGTCTAATGAAACTGTTGGACATTCATGCAATTTGATATCATTCATTGATAAAAAGAAATCATCTACCATGTTACCGAAAGGTATCAGGATTCTTGAAAGAATATTGCCAAGTGCAAAAAGTTTTCCAGAAAGATAATATTCAGTGATTCTAACCACATTACATTTCAGAAAGGGGAAATGGTGCAGATTATTAAAAAAAAATCGGTGTTTGCCACGGTTTATGGGATAAGGAGAGATGAATAGGTGGAGCACAGCAGATTTTTTGTGCATGAACCTATTTTCTCTGACATCCATAGAATGTACAACACAACCTTCAGAATACAGGTTAAATGTTTAAATGTTTGTATATATAGTAAGGGACTGAGTTAATAATAATGTGTCATTATTGATTCATTGGTGATAACAAATAAAATAAATAAACTAATGCCAGCTGGATCATAGGGATATCCTTGGGGCTGTGAGGGATGTATGGGAACTCTGTACTTTCACTCCATTTGCTATAGACCATAAAGTGCTCAAAACATTCCATTAATTAAAATAATAAATTAACTAAACATCAGATATTGTAATGAATCAATTCTGTTCTATTGATATAAAGAAAAAGGCACCCTGACATTGGAATTTATTCCCTATTCAACTGTGCTGCATGGTGCATTTTGAAATCAAAGAATCAAAAGCTCATCTACTATTTTTAATTTTGGGGTTACTGCAGGTACTTTACAATTTTACATGAATTTCAGGATCTTTTTTACCAATTTCTGCAAGAAAAGCCTGGTTGAATTTTATTACAGATTTCAAGGAGGCTGAAGATTATTTTGAAGGAGAGTTGCCTGATTAAGAGTAGTATTTCTAATCATTAAACATGAAAAGTCTCTGTCATTATTAAGATTTGCTTTAATTTCCCCAAGCAATCAATATTTACAGACTTTAGTGAATACAATATCCCTTCACTAACCTTATTCTTAATTATTTATTTTTTATTATAAATGAATTTTTTAAATTCTATTTTTGGATTGTTAGCTCTTCAGAGATAAATATATCTTATTTTATATGCTGATCATGTGCTTTGTACATTTTTATACATGTTTATTGTTCTAGTATTTATGGACACCTTTGAATTTCTACATATAAGATCATGATGTTGTAGTAAAGACAGTTTTACTGCCTTTCACACTGAGTGCCATTCATTTGTTATTTTCCTGACTAATTTCACATGCTATAACGTCCAGCCAAATGTTGGAAAAATTATTAAGAATGAACATAAGATGAAGAAAAGTGAGAATGGACGTATCAGCCTAGTGCTTGATCTTAGAATACTTTCAGAATCTTACAGTTATACAAGATATTAATTGGATTTTTGAAGATATCCTTGATCAGATTGAGACACTTCCCTTTATTCCAAGTTTGTTTTGAGATAGATGAATAGATACTGGTTTTGTGAAATTGTTACATTTTTCTTCATCTACTGGGATGGTCATGCATATTATCCTTTAAAATAATGACTTATTAATATACTGCATATTTATTAATATGATCTATTGATCTGTTTTAGGATTTAACGTGACATAGCATTCTTGGGCATGATACAAAATCTTTGTGTTTTTGGATTCAGCACGCCATCTGTATAAAGATACACTTTACCCAGAGGAAGGTCTTATCTTTGCCCTCAGTCACTGGGGGTGAGCTCTGGCTTCTGGGAATGTCCTGCCCCACAGGAGTGTCTGTGTTTGCCTGGGGTCCTCAACTCTGGACAGGACAGTCTGACTGTGGTTTTTGTTTAGAACATGGCATTCACTTCTGACATCCGGATGAGTGGAGGCTCTGTGGTTAGATGAAACCTTCAGAGACTGATGGCAAATAAAGGTCAGCCATGTGGGCAGTATGTGGTGGGGCCACAGCAACACGGTACACCAAAATGCACAAGCTTTTTGCTTATCAAAGATGCAGGAGCCTCTTGCTTGACAAAGATGCCATCACTTCTGTTCTGCATTGTTGTGAGGTTTCTTGTTCGGAGCCCCCCAGGACTTCATCTATCCCCATGGATGGTATCAGTTGTATTATTTTGCAATAATAAAACTGGAACCACCAGTATAGCATTTCCCTAGTTCTGTGAGTCATTTCAGGGGATTATCAAAGTCAAAGCTGAGAGTGTCCACAAGCATTCCTGAATTTGGATCAGCAGGTGTGAAGTAGGAGTGGCTCTGGGCAGCACCTAGTGGTTGGCTGGTGTCTCAAGTGAGGGGTGGTCTTCTGGGGGCCTTTCCACAGATGTTGCAGCTTGGCAATCTACCACTGGTTAAGGGCTTGGACTTTCTTGGAATTTGGAGGACTGCATCCTTTATTTCAAGTTTACCTAAATACTTAACCTGATACTTGCAGGAAATTTTTCATTGATCATTGTGAAGAATATGACTGTAGTTAAGTGTATAAAAGTCACTGGTCTGGTGGTCTTTTATTCCGAAGGACTTCCAAAAAATTACTAATTTTATCTCTTTCTTATTGTATGGTCTACTCAAGGTTTATATTGATTTCTGGGTCCAATTTAATAATTTGTGTCTTTCTGGGTGTTTGTCTAGTCTTCTAAGTTATATAGTTTGTTGGCACAAAATTGTTTTATTGTTCCCCTAGAATCCCCGAAATCATGCAAAGTTCTTAGTTTCACAAATGTTGGGGATATGAGGGCAGGAGAAGAGAGAGGGAGAAAGAAAGAAAGAAAAAATCTCGAAGGAAGATACAAGGGTTGTTTTTATCAAACATTAGTATCTTTCCTGCTTCCCTTCTCATCCAACAGGTTGTCTGTTGTTTGCTGTATCTCCACCCTCAGGGTGGTTGGGGTTACCAGGGTGGGAGGGTTAGTCTTGGGTGCAGGGCTCCTGGAAATGGGGTATAACACCTGCTGGTCCCTGATGGGAGACTGCAGTCCAAGGATCTCCTTTGGGGCCTGCTCATGTGATGTGGACACCTGTCTTATCTACTAATATCACCTGTCAACCCCAGAATTCCTGGTCTCTAGTGTAGTCTCTAAACTGTATCTCACTCACCGTCTCCCTTTCTAGTTCCTAATCAGGAACCTTTCTCTCTGGAGGTTGTTGTGAGCTGCACTCTGGGGGCTCAGTGCCTGTCACAGAGACCTGTCTTATTAGGCAGTTCAAGACCAGGTTTTTTGGGCTATGGACTGGCCATGTAGCTGCACACACTGTGCCAGGTTAGTGGCTGCTGGGGAGAGGGGAGAGTTGGAGACTTTAGGTAACTTGATATTGCTTCTAAGCCCCTGCTTGGTCCCAAGCTTGGAGTTGACCCAACTAAAGATGGCGATGAAGGTGACCCAAGATGGAGTTGGCTGCTTTTAGCAATGGGGTTTCAGGTTGGATGGGGCCAGGTGCTGGTGTTGAACAGCATTTTCAGAGGTGCAGCTCTCTGGATGTTAGATATTCATTGGATTTTTGAAGATATCATTTATCAGATTGAGATACTATTCCAAGTTTGTTTTGAGATAGATGAATAGATACTGGTTTTGTGAAATCATTACATTTTTCTTCATCAACTGGGTTGGTCATGCATTTTATCCTTTATAGTAATGACTTATTAATATATTACATATTTATTAATATGATATATTGATCTGTTTCAGGATTTAACGTGACATAGCATTCTTGGGATTAAATATACTTGGGCATGATACAAGATTTTGTGTTTTTGGATTCAGCACGCCACCTGTATAAAGATATACTCTACCCAGAGGAAGATCGTATCTTTGCCCTCAGTCACTGGGGGTGAGCTCTGGCTTCTGGGAATGTCCTGCCCCATAGTACTGTCTGTGTTTGCCTGGGGTCCTCAACTCTGGATTGGACAATATTGTGAATGGCGGCTGTCTATGGACCCAGCGTGGTATTCCCAGGTGCAGGCTACCGTATGTAGAGGACTATGGCAGTGGTTGCAGTGACCCAAGATATAGGCGATTGGGAGAGCCCTATGTTGGTAGATAGGGGTCCACACAGGAGTGACAGCTGGAGTTCTTGTGTGTGGGTGGTGGCTGGGTGTGTTGCATGGGAGCAGCAGCCAATATTCTTACATAGGTGGGCTTCCTGAACTCCTGTGTGGGTGCTAATGCCAGTGGTCTTAATTGGGCACCTGGAGGTTTTGTGTGGATGAGTGACCACGGGTCCTATGCCGACACTGGGGCCTGGAGACCTGTGCTGCTTGGGGGCCTTGATTCCTGCATGGGAGCAGCTGTCAGGGGTCCTCTGATCATTTTCAGAGAACCAATATTCTCACTACTTGAATTCCAGGTCTCGGACTGACAGAGAATGCAGCTCCCTCTAGCCCGCCATCTTGGATCCCTCCATCAATCTATTTAAAGGCCTGTCAATCTCATTGACACTTTTGAAGAAGCAACACCTGCTTCCATTGGCTTTCTTTATTGGAGTTTTCTTTCTACTCCATTGATTTCCACTCTATTTTTCATATTTCACATTCCCTTCCCCAGCTTGGGTTTGTAGTTTTTTCTGAGAACTCAGGTTATGGACTTCATTTTTTTTTCCTAGTAGAGACATTTAAAGTTATAAATGTCCCTCTTAGCACTGCTTCAGATGCATCCTATAAGTTTGATAGACTTTGGTTTCATGTACATTCAGTCCATAATACTAATTCCTGTTGTAATTTGTACTTTGACCTATGTGTTATTTAGAAATTTGTTGGCTGATTTCCAAAGTTTACAGAATTCATCTCATTTTCTAATTTCATTCCATTGTGGCTGGAGAACACACTTTTAGGAAAGCAATCTCTTGAGCACAGATTTTCAACCCCTTTTGACCACATAAGAGAGGGCTTTGGTCCTGGGACTACTTCCTTGCCAAGTTATGAAGGGCCCACCTAGCCGGGCTGGCTGATTGCTTTGTGTGGGCATATCTTTCCTTCCTGCAGATTTAATGCCTACCCCTCTGTTCTGCTTAAGCAGGTTTGCAGTGATGCTGAGGCACATCCCCAGCTTTCAGCATTTCAGACTCCATGGAGGAGGCAGGCATCTTTACTGTGATGTAAAAGGGGTGAGCACAAGAAAATGGCTCTTCTCCATGGACTCCAGAGGGAATGGGAACTGCTAGCCATGGAGATGGGAGCAGTACTTCTGAAGATGGCCTTGCTCTGTCTCTTCACTGTTTGAGAGAAAACATGGTTTCATCCAGTGCTTGACTCTGCTGTGTTTTCCTTGACATCAAGGTGTAGTGAACAGAACTGTTTGGACTTCCATTCCTCATGTTTCACATAGTGGTGATCTTGGCTATCTGTATGTCATTGGTGCCCTACCCTGGCATTTGTGACCAGTACGTATATTCTGATCAACACAAACTTTGATTTCAATCTCCTTGTAGTTACTAAGACTTGTTTTATGTCATAGAGTGTGGTGCATCCATGCTCACTGGAAAAAAAAATGTGAATTCTACTACTTAATTAAATCTGACTTAGTTAAATCTTTGGCCTAGTATTACTTGTATATTTGTATCCTTCGCTACCATTGGGGAATTTTCTTTCTTTAATGGTTTTTTTATAGTTATACTTGACAGTGGAATCATTTTAATATAATTATACAAGCATGGAATATATCTTATTCTAATTAGAACTCCATTCTTGTGGATGTATATGATGGTAAGATTCACCGTGGTGTATTCATTATGTACATAGGAAAATTATGTAAGATTCATTCCACTCTCTTTCCATTTCTTACCCACCCTTCCTTCCCTTCATTCCCCTTTGTCTAAACTATTAAACTTTTATCTTCTCTCTCCTCAACTTATTGTGTGTCAGGTTCCCCATATCAGTGAAAACATTTGACCTTTGTTTTTTGGGGGGATTGGCTTATTTCACTTAGCATGTTAGTCTCCAGATCCATGCATGTACTGGAAAATGTCATAAAGTCATTCTTCTTAGTGGCTGAGTAATATTCCATGTGTATTTATCCCACATTTTGTTTATCCATTTAGCTGTTGAAGTGCACATAGGTTGGCTCCTACTATTTCTTAGCTATTACTATTTCTTTGAAGAAGCTTTCTACTCCTTTGGAATTCTCAAATTGCACTTGAACCCCAACAGCCCAAATATTTGCTTTTTTAAGCATTGTTCCAAAAATTCCCACAACATTTCTTTCTTCTTTTTCATTGTTTTTTTTTTCTTCCTTAGTGTACATTTCCAAACAGTCTATCTTCAACATCACCAATTCTATCTTTGGTTTGTTCTATCCTGTTATAGATATTTTTATCATGCATTTAGTTTTGCTCTGTGTTTTTCAGGTCAAAAATTGGGGGTTGATTTTTCTTTAATTGCCTCCATTTCTTTGTTAAGTTGATCTGTTAAAGCATCACAATTTTTCTCTGTGATTTCTTCAAGTTTATTTAGTTTTCTTAAAAAATTATTTCAAGTTATCTATGGGCTCTCTTAACCTGATGACTATCTGGTCAATTTCTCTTCCTTACTTGGACTGTTAGGTGAAGTGGTGACTTCATGTTAGCTTTGCATGTTTGTTGACATGCAGCTTCACCTGGGCATGGAGGGATAAGGCATACACAGCCGTCTTCCTAACATGGCTGTATTTCTGCCTTTCTTTCCAGAAATTCCAAGAAGGCTGCTTTCTTTCTTTTAGGCTATCATAATTTCCACTATTTCAGCATTGGTAGCAACCATATTGACATTTACCAGGAGTCTATAGCTGAAGTTTCAGTGTGAGAGGGCAATCTAAGCTCAGGTTTCTACCAAATACACTCTTGGTGTGTTCTTCAGAATGAACAAGGAATGTACCTGGGGAGAGTAGTCCATCTGTGCAAGCCTTTCTCTGTGCCTGGGGCAGGCCTAGATGCCCATCAAGAGCTACTGGCCTGTGGTAAGTCACTGTATAATTCTGCCTGGCTCTGAGCAAAGTCACCATGGATGGAGCAGCCCTAGGCTTTAACACCATACCTAGAGTGAGAAACACTACCAAGCTCTGTCATACCTAGCCCAAGTCCATAACTGCCTAAAGCAGCTCAGCACTGGAGTAGTACAAATGTTCAAACTGTTTTAAGTTGGCAATTTCCAAAGTGACTTTTCACCCAAGATTTTGCAACCAGTCATGGGTAATGACATCTACAAGACACATCTGCTAGACTGGGGTTGCATGCCTCCCCTTTGCATTTGGGCTATTCCAGAGACTCTGTATATGGGCACGCCTAGGGATGGAGGACAGTAGGAAATGCCTTGTGAGGATTCACCAGTCTGACACAAACGTCCAGGACAAAGCTCTATGCTTGCTCCCTTGACCTATCCTGAGAATACTGTCTGCTGTTGGAGAGTATTTGTGATAGCAGTACTTTGGTTACTTAGGCTGATGATAAGCCAGGTTGCACCTGAACCTCACAGCCATAAAGAGTTGCACAGTCTGAGGGGCATACCAAGGCCCATGTTGTAGCTGGCGATGATGTAGGACAACACATCAGTCCATCCCACCGCAGTGCAGGTTTCTGCCTAGAGATCTGAATGTGGGCACTGGAATGATGACTGCTCTGCTCCCCAAGGCTGTGGGACAGGTGTTGGGTGATAGGGACAGAGCCATGCCTTTTTTGAGCCTCATTCTATTTATCCCTCTGACTTCTCTCTACCTGCTCTTCACCTCTTCTCCTTCCCCCCCCCCAAAAGGTTTTCAGTTTCGTTGCAAATGTCCACCTGAAGACAAGCAGACAGGACCCACCTTCCTGTTGTCTTTAGCAGTGGTCCTGCCCCATCTTGCTGCATTCCATTTTGCCAGTAAGTAATGCCCTCACCTCTCTTCTACCACAACACTCTCCTGTATTGTGCTTGACTGACAATGAAAAGAGAACTAATGAGTAAGCTTTTCTAAATTTGGAAGGCTTAAACCTGGATAGAAGCATAAAATTTCTGGGGATATAAATTTTTATATATTTTAATTGATTTTTCCTTCAAACCCATGCCTTAGCAGATGATTGTTCAGTGTGTAATGAATGGGTCTTTGGTAATGCCATAAGAACAAGCATCTCACCAGCTTTGTGAGCTCTTGAGTCAATAAAATTGGACACAGCATCCCCTGTAACCAGTCTCCCTAGAGTTATGCAAAGGAAGGACAACAGAACCCAGAAGTGGGATGTGTAGAAAAATCCAGGATGGGAAGAAGCAGCCCTGACTGAGGCTTGTAGCTTAGGCTTTCTCCCTGGGGGAGGCACACTGCTGAACAGGACTGTAAATGTCCCCACCGTAGAACAGGAAAAATGGACCAGAGGACTTTTATTTTTGTCTTGGTTCTATAGATTATATAGCACCGTGGCTATAATATCTACTATCTAAGGAAAACAAGTCAACTGTACATTTATTTCACTAAAATAGATTTTGCATCTATTTAAAAATACTTCAAAGAAGAGAAACCATTATCAGGCAACTCATAACTTCAATTAATCTCTTACACATCAGCTCTTCACAGTCTGAGGGAATTGTTTCATCTTAGCCCTGGGGACCTAGTTTCAGAAAAGCCATCCATTCACCCCAAAACCATGTGGAGTGATGGATAGAGGATGTACTACACACACACACACGGAGAGAAACAGAGAAACACACACACACACACACACACACACACAATATTGCCCCTGAAAGGTGGAGATGAAATTGGATGCACAGCTCTCCTGCTGGTAGGAGTGAACCAGTGGCTTTATTCCAGATCCTGCTGTGGAACTCACCACTGTTAAAGCCTAGAGACTCCAGCTTTGAAACAGCCTATTAATTCTGGCCTCTGTCTACCATGTGTTATTTGCCTCATAGTTCTCATCAGTGAAATCTCTCTTGGAGCTTTGCCAGTGCTCTACGTGAGGGCATGGTGACCCTTACCTGGATGACAGCAGTCACAGTGACTGGCCTATGACTTCAAGGAGTCGGGGCCCATCTCACATACTTGGTTTTTGCTCTGTTTCTTTATGCTTGGTCTCTAGGAAGGCCCCACTGACAGCAGATAAATGTAAATGTCTGAAGTAAACTGGATTTCTACCTCCATTCTCTCCCAATTTTGGTCTGCCTTTTACTTCTTCCAGATTTCTTTTCCTGAAGTGAATTTGGAATTGTGCTTTTATATATGTTGTACATATATATTTGTTTTAATTAGTTACACATGACAGTACAATGATCTTGACATATCATACATTTGAATCACATGGGGTATAATTTCTCATTTTTCTGAGTGTCCAGGTTGCAGAATCCCATTGGTCGTGCAGTCACGTATATACCTACAGTAATAATAAAGTCTATTTTATTCTGCTGTATATTTAGATCCTCTGAAGCTCAAAGGGAGATCAGTAGAGTAGAGGAAAGGGACCAGGGGGAGGGAGGGAGGAAGGGAGGGAAAAGGGAAATCCTGGGGAATGATATTGGCAAATTATATCATTATGGTATGTGCAGGTAGGAAGATGTAACCAGGAATGCCACCATGATGTAAAACTGATGCATCAATGGGGAACTATGGAAAATAATTTAAAAGTGTGGATGGAGGTCCTCATGGCTGGAGGGAGCAGAAAGCTTGGCTTCATCTCCAGGAGGCAGTGAGAGCTTCGTCTGCAGCTCTAGCACCAGGGAAAGGTCTTTGGTAAGCTGCCGTCTGTGCCTCACCAAGGGGAGCATGGACAGAGGTATTCTGTGCATGCAGAATGGCCTTCGGGGAAGGCTGCGTCCTTGTTTGGTTGGACACTCTGTTCGGTAAGCATGTGGGAGCAGTTTTGCCCAGCAAACTCTGTGAAATGGGAACTTCATCTACAAACACTTTGGCAATGGATCAAAGTTTCTAAACAAAGACCAGTCTGTGTTTAGTTACAGTGCATTGGACATTGGTAAGAGGCTAGCTGGCTTAGTTTAGTGATGCGTTCTTTAGTCAGTGAACATCTCCTAGCCTTCCCAGCCTTGCTAATGGCTGAGGGTCCCTCCCTCCTGGCCTCCTCTCTCACATGCTGTGCTTAGGGTAGAGGGCTTACTGCATTGTGTGCTAGTTTGCTGAAGGTGAATTCACTTCTACCACAAATGTGTGAACGTCACACTGGCTACCAGCAGGCTGGAGTGTTCAGAGCTGAGTGAGGAGTTACATGAGGTTGTCATTTATCTTGAAAACCTGCTTTCAAGGGGAACAACTCATGACAGTGATATCCATTACACATGGAGGCTGGAGGTGTGTGTTTGAATTCTCAGGCTCCGGATCTGATGGCGGCTGCAGGTATGGACATAGGCAGGGACACAGTCTGCCTTCAACCACATCGCAGTCTCTAGAAGTGACAGGTGTGCATCAGGGCACTGGTCACTACTGTGCATAAAATCCACTGGCAATCTTGCTTCACTCTGTAGACACAGCCTCACTTCATGACATTTTATTTTTAAATGGATCAAGAATTCTTATTAATGTCAACCTCCTTGGTACACCAGCATTCAAGCAGCAGCACTGTCTTTTTATTTATTTATTTATTTATTATTTATTTATTTATTTTTAAATTTTTTATTGTTGGTTGTTCAAAACATTACAAATTTCTTGATATATCATATTTCACACTTTGATTCAAGTGGGTTATGAACTCCCATTTTTACCCCATATACAGATTGCAGAATTACATCAGTTACACATCCATTGATTTACATATTGCCATACTAGTGTCTGTTGTGTTCTGCTGCCTTTCCTATCCTCTACTATCCCCCCTCCCCTCCCCTCCCCTCCCCTCTTCTCTGTCTACCCCCTCTACTGTCATTCATTTCTCCCCCTTGTATTATTTTTCCCTTTCCCCTCACTTCCTCTTGTATGTAATTTTGTATAACCCTGAGGGTCTCCTTCCATTTCCATGCAATTTCCCTTCTCTCTCCCTTTCCCTCCCACCTCTCATCCCTGTTTAATGCTAATCTTCTTCTCATGCTCTTCGTCCCTACTCTGTTCTTAGTTACTCTCCTTATATCAAAGAAGACATTTGGCATTTGTTTTTTAGGGATTGGCTAGCTTCACTTAGCATAATCTGCTCTAATGCCATCCATTTCCCTGCAAATTCTATGATTTTGTCATTTTTTAATGCAGAGTAATACTCCATTGTGTATAAATGCCACATTTTTTTTTTATCCATTCGTCTATTGAAGGGCATCTAGGTTGGTTCCACAGTCTTGCTATTGTGAATTGAGCAGCACTGTCTTTAACTAAAAATAACCACACAGGTCTGTTTAAGTCCCTCTGCTCATCACTTGCCAGTACATCATGTTCATCGCCACTGTGTCCATTGCTGAACATCCACCATGGACCACATGGTGCAAACCTCCCCCCTCCTCTGAAGGAGGATATGTTCTCCACGTATTTATGATGTTAATACCTAACTGACATGGCTCAAATGAGGCTCGATGATTTCCTCCCCTTTGAATCTGTAATTCTCCCATTTAGGGCTAATACAGCTATCAATTTCATCAGAGGTGCAGCTCCCTGCCTGCCTGTTTCACTCTTCACTCTATCACCCTAATGTGGCTGCCAGATCTCACCCATCACCTCAGAATTCAAGGCATCAGGAAGGAAAATGGCTGGGAGAGAAGGAGCATTCACCTGTTTCATTTTTAACCCAACTTCTTTTTTTATAAAGCATGTTATTGAGTTCTGATTGACATAAATAAGGCTGTACATCTTTCATGTATGTACCTCAGTAGTTTGGAGATCCGAATGCACCTGTGAAGAAACCACACTACTATCAAGGCCATAAGCACACGAGACTCTTCTCAGCTTCTTCCTACCTTGTTCTCCTCCTTCTCTTCTTCCTCTTCCTCTTCCTCCTCCTCCTCTTTCTCTTTCTCTCTCTCCTTCTTCTGCCTTTGGTGAGAAGACACAATATAAATTCTGCCTGGTTAGTAAAGTTTAAGCCTTCAATGCTATATTCATGCCTAGGGGCACTAAACCATCAACTAGACCTCAGAACCTGTTGTCTTGCATAACTTTAACTCTGCCTTTTAAATTTCTGAACCCATTTCCCTCCACACAGTCCCTGGCCACACCATTCTACTCTTGGCTTCTGGGAGTTTAACAATAACAGAGATTGCACAGCTTTTGCCTTTTTGTTTCTTATTTCACTTAATATAATGTCTTTCAAGCCCATCCGTGTTGTTCCAAATGACAGGAACTCCTTGATTTTAAAGGATGAATAAGATTCCATGGTCAGTAGATTCCACTCTTTATTCATCCACTGATGGATACGTTGTTTCCATATCCTGACTAGATTGCATACTGCCACACAGTGTCCAATATAGATTCTTCTAACCCTTGGGGAAAACAAAGTGGGACACCTACAGAAATTAATAATAGCAGGTTGAGGTTTCAGGTCTTAGTTCTAAGACTTTGATTCATTTTGAGTTGTTTTTTGTGTTTTGTGTCAATTAAATGTCCAGTTCCATTTCATGTGTGAATGTCAAGTTTTCTCAGCACCATTTACTGAGGAGACTATTGCTTCCCTGGTGTGTGCTCTTGATGTATCGGTGTTGAGCAGATGACTGTACATGTGTTGGCTTACTTCAGGGTTATCTTTTCTACTCTAGTCTCTAGGTGTCTCTTTTGATTCCAGTACTGTATTATTGTACATGTGTGAGGTTCACACAGGATGTTTGGATACACCTGCACCTAGGGAAATGATAATGATGGCCAAGCAAATCAGAGAAACCTTTATCACACAGTTGTGTGTGTGTGTGTGTGTGTGTGTACAATTACATAATTTATGTTCTCTCAACATATTTCACAAATGTGGTCCAATATAATAAAATAGGCTACATATTAAATCGCTAGGCTTATTATGCATAACTGAAATGTTCTGGCCTCTGAGTTTCATCTTCCCATTCTTCCAACTAATCTCTGATAATGATCTTTATATTTTACATTTTTGTGCATTCAAGGTTTTCATTTTTTTCTTTTTGAGCCTATGTGTAAGTGAGGTCAAGCATTCTGGCTTATTTCACATATAATGCACAATTAATTTATCCATGTTATTGAAAATATCAGTATCTTCTTAAAAATGCTGAACAATATTCCAGTATGTATGTATGTGTGTGTGTGTGTGTGTGTGTATGATACATTCTATGTCCATGTGGCAATAGACAATGGGACTATTTAAATACCTTGGCTACTGTAAGTAATGCTGTGAACGTGAGTATTCAGGCACCTTCACAAGCTGATTTTGTTTCCTTTGGTGTGTGGTCAGGACAAGGGTCACTGGGTCACAAGGTGGTTCTCTTCCTCTTCGGTTTAAGAACCTCCATGTTGTTTTCCATGATGACTGTGCCAATGTGCATTCTTGCCAACAGGGAACAAAGGATCCTTTTCTACCCTCATTAACACTTCTTTTTTGTTGGTAGTAGCCTTCCTGATGGGTGGGAGGTGACATCTCACTGTGGTTTTAATTAACTTTTGCTTGGCTAATAAGATATATTACATTATTGATAGTGTAAGTTGGAGGATTCTTCCACCTCAGGGACAAATTCCATCTGATCATGGTTCACAAGGCTATTACTTGCTGCTGAATTCTGATAACTAGAATGTTTAAGATTGTTACTTTTGTGTCCATCAGAGATACTGACCTATAATCTCATTCCATCAGTCCTCTGCAGCCAGTCCTAAGAGTTGGAAAGTGGAATCAGAAGGGCTAGATGGCTGGAGGCTTCTATAGGTCCAGAGACAGTCAATGGCCTAGTGTCCCTTCAGATGGCATTTAGGACAAGGTCCTGGAGGCTTGCAAGGCCTAGGACATATACAAACCCAGTGACTCATCTGAGCACATTTAAACAGAGTCCAGGTGGTTCCAAGGGACCCTTCTGTAGGCCAGTGGAACCAGGGATAAATTCTGAAGCCAGACAGATGGGCTTGAGTGAGCATCTGATATTTCTACTTCCAGGTCTTCTTGTTTATCCTGTTATACACCTTAAATGCCACTCCCAGAACCTCAGATTGGGGAGTTAGGGGCCCCCTCTTGAGGCACCTTAGTTTGGCCTTAATATCAGGGAAACTCTGTGAGAACAAGTAGGTCATTAGTAGTTGCCTCCCATCTGGAGTCTATGGTCCAGATTAGTATATTGTAATAAAGCCTTGGTTAGGGGGTCTAAATGCTGAAGGGTTTTCATTCTTGGATCATTTCCTGGAGCTTTTCATAACTGATGGCCTGATGGGCTGCCTTTCTAAGTCCTTCCATGAGGCAAGTCATGAATTTGGTTTCTACAAATTACTCTTACAAGTGAATTATAATAGTAATTGGGGTCCCAATCAGGGACCGCTTTAGTGCCAATTGGATGGGTAGGGGAAGTATGATGTACCTTATCAGCATAATTTCTAGCTTGTTCCCAAACTTGCTGGGCAGGAGAGTGTTAGACAAGATCATATGGATATCATGGAAGGTCAAATCATAAGATTGAGTCAGATTTTGAAACTCTTTGATATGTCCTATACTTGACGTATAGGACCCAATATGCTCTTCTATCTGTGAAAGGTCTGACAAAGAGAAAAGAGAAAGGCACATGAACCTGGATCACACCATCTACCCCAGCCACCTGGCATAGAGGACGCAGAGATGAGGGTTGGGCAGGGGGAGCAGATGGAGGGACTGAGGGAATAGTTGCTGCAGCAGCTTCATTAGAAAGGGAATTGTGGTATAGTGGGGGGCTCATCCACTGAGTTGAAGTAGGAGGTGTCCTGGGTAGGGTATTCTATCCCTTTGGAAATAGGTGTAGGGGAGGTGAGAGCTTTAGAGGACTTGTGTGAAAGAGTAAGAGGCGCAGAGAGAAAGGGGTTAGATAGGAGAAGGTCTGAGCATATGATATCTCTTTCCATTTTCCCAAATGCTCACAATATTTGAAAAGATCCCTGAAAATATTGGGTTCTAAAATGTCATTAAGTGGCCATTTATAGTCATTATCCAAAGGATATTGAGGCCAGATCTGATTGTGCAAGTGGATAAGTTTTTTGGGGGGGGTTAGCTCTAGGGTGAGAGAGACCCTCGATTAGCCATGAAGCAGCTTAGGAAACTATGGGAGGGAATGGATAAGGAGCCACCCACGGTGAGATATAAAATGTGAGTTTAGAGGTGGGGCATCCCCCAGTCTCTAGTGTCATCTAGTTGAGAGGATGGTTACCCTCAGGGGGTCCTCACCACTGCTGGGTAAGCATCAGGGCAGGAGCCCGTAGAGGCACTTGGGTGCCTGGCTGGGGCTACATAGTAGAGGCAGAAGCTTGTCGAGATTAACCCAAGGCCAAGAGGCAGTCTCACTAGGAACAACGCCCAATCACCTTCCATAGTTTTTTCTCAAAACCCAGGACCCAAATAAAAGACTCTGTCAATACTAGGGATCAGCCGTAGCTGTGATAGCTGTGACTGGGGGTACTCTTGACCACATGGTAATCCTTGGAATGCCAGAGGTTCAATGGTCATTTCCTGGGACCTATAGTTCTTTTAGGGCAACTGAAGACAGGAGTCTTACCTAGAATGTCCAGTGGTGGGTGTGGATGGGGCGTTCAGCAGAATGGAAGGCCTGGTACCATGATGGAGTTTGGATTGGGGCCCAGGGTCACTCAGTGTCCCTCTAAGAGGGGAGCAGGCATACCAGGGAACCGGATCCCAGGTTTTGGCATCAAAATGAAGGGAAAGCATGGAATGAGAGACTGGTAAGTGAGAAATGAAAGATGGAGATCAGGCAGAGAAAAGCATGAGAATTTATTTGTCAGAGATGACAAATAAAGGCCATCTCTCTATAGGAGAGAGAGGCAAAACAAGCTTGGGTTCTGAGACATTTATGGGGCAGGCTCAGGAATCAGAGCTAGACAGGTCCTAATGCAGGCAGTTAGGGGTTATGTTGGTATGAGGGAGTGGTGAGGCTTGCTCAAACATACCCTTGGGTGGGAAAAGTGAAACTTTTTCCTTAAAATGGCAGCTATCACTTAAGGTGGCCATCCATATGCTAAGCAAGGACCTTATACCCAAGAGTAAATGGGAATTCCTATTCCTCCACATCCTCAGTGAAGAGACAACGTAGGTAATGGGAGAAAATATTCTCCAATATTTGAATGACCTAGGATTAATATCCAGAATATTTAAGGAACCACAAAATACTAACAAGAACCAGAAAACACACAATGTATTTCACTAACACATGAGAAAAAGACCTGAATAGACACTCCTAAAAGAAGAAATACAAAAGACCAACAAATATATAAAAAATACTTGATAACATTAACCTATCAGGAGAATATAAATGAAAATGCCAGTATTCCACATCAGCCCAGTTAGAATGGCCATTATGAAAGAAAGAAAAATAACAAATGCTGGCAAAGATGTGGAGGATTGTCATGCTTTAAGGTTAAAGCTTAGAACTCTGAGGTCACTTGTCCTGACTGATGACATGTCTCTTTCATTACAGAATGGAAACAGTTGAAGTAAAACTCATTTCTATGTAGCAGTGGGTGGAATAGTGTTCACTAAGCTTGGGAAATCCATGATTTTGACATTTGTGATGGGTGGATTAGCAATGTTTGTGGCTCAGTCCATTATAATTTTTTTGTATGCTTATTACTGTTTACAGCAGAAACTAGAAAGAGAAGTAGCAAAATCTGTACAAGAGCAATTTCACACTGATGGGGAAAATTCCATTTGGATTTGGCATTTTCAAATGAGACACAGGCATGGGCTCAGCTTCTGACTTCATGGGCAGTGAGGGTGAGGCCAAGGTGCTGCTGTAACAACAAAATCACTCCCATTTTGTGCACAGCTCATTTCACTCAACAAGGTATCCTGAAGTGCCACCCATGGGGCAATAACAAAAAAGCTTAATTTACTTCAGAATAGAAGGGGTGTCCAGAAGCTCTCCCCACAATGAAGTATTTTTGAGGTAGTAGATTTACACAAGGTATATAGGCATGGAAACCTCACTTTTGTACCCTGTAGGTATACACAATTCTTTAGTCACTGTTCATAAGAGAAAAAAAGGAACAAAATTACAGGTTGTATAGGAGTTTCTTTTCATTTACATTTACTTCACACTTCAGGTGATTCATAAGTTCAAATGCCTTTAGAATAAACATGGACAAAATTCCATAAGTTGGTTAACTCCTTAATACCTGATAAAATATATTTCACCACTCATATTCATCTTCAGTCTCACAAGTATCTGAATGTTACTTTAAATCCTAAAAATCTCATATTTTTATGTTTCTCTTCTCTAAGTGTTTTGTGCCTTGTCTTGGAAATGTTGCTTGTACAATATGTCATCCTTGGATAATATGTTTAATTTAATTTTACAAAGTAAAAAAATACTTTTTTTTACTAAATAAGTTTTTTTTAAATAATCTTTTCAGAATCTTTTAGTGCAGACATCTCTTTCTTCCCATGAATAGTAAAAAAGGAATAAGTAGCCTGGATTGTCACATTTATTTATTAATTTTTATAGCTAAATTTATTTTATAGCTAAATTTATAAAGCACAATCATAACATTTGCAGGTAAATGGATGGCATTAGAGAAGATAATGCTAAGTGAAGTTAGTTAATCCCCCAAAAAACAAATGCCGAATGTTTTCTCTGATATAAGGAGGCTGACTCACAGTGGGGTAGCGAGTGGGAGCATGGGAGGAATAGATGAATTCTAGATAGGGCAGAGGGGAGGGAAAGAGAGGGTTCAGGGGATTAGCAAGGATGGTGGAATCTGATGGTCATCATCCAAGGTACATATATGAAGACACAAATTGGGTGTCAACATACTTTATATACAAACAGAGATAAGAAAAATTGTGGTATATGTGTGTAATAAGAATTGTAATGCAAAACATAGTACATATATGAAAATATGAATTGGCATGAACATACTTTATATACAAAGATATGAAAAATTGTGCTTTATATGTATAATAAGAATTATAATGCATTCTGCTGTTGTGTATTTAAAAAATAAAATCAATTAAAAAGATATTTTGCATGTTGTGTAGAAATCTGAAAAAAAAAAAAAAACACAATAAATAGAAGCTGCTTCCTTAGGACATTGCAATCCCATCTCTGTCCCTTCCTTTGTCTTGTGCTGTCAATAAATAAGTTTTCCAGTCCCAAATAATTATTAGAACCTCCTCTCTATTTGCCAGCTCCAACTATGATACAGGGGGCAGTCCTACTCCAGATATACAAATGTTTCACAAGTACAATATATTCACTGGGGAGGGATGGCCCACACCCCAGCACCCTGGGCCCTGCCTGGCCTACAGTTAGCCTCAACTGTCATAGGGCCTGAGAACCCTGCCCAGTGGCCCTGCCCAAGTTACTTCTAAGGATGGGAGTCCCCAGGAAAACCTGCACCCACTGTGTCCTCACTTAGCCTACAGTGACCCCAACTGTCTGAAGACCCATGAGAATGCTGCCCAGCTGAGCTGCCTGCCCCAAAGTGCCTCTAAGATGAGAGCCCTGTTGAATGGAGGGCTGGCCCTGCCAGACTCTGATCCAGCCCTGCCTACAGTGAGCCCCATCTTAAGGGCTATGAAAATGCTGCCCACGTTTCCTGCCCGAAAGAACCTCTGTGTAATGGGATGGAGCCCCCTAATGAAGGATGCTGGGTGAGGTCAAGGGGGCCACCAGAGAGCCCCTGCCCCCCTAGGGCTCTCTTTCTGGAAAAGAATCCAGAAATTAAGACTCAGCCCTAGCCAAGGTGGCAAAGGGTCTACACCTGTTTGTCCCCCGTTATATAGGAATCTTATCTAGATTCTCTAAGGGTAAAAGTTTGATTAGGAAGGAATGGTAGGGCCAGGATGGCAGGGAAAGTAGGGGGAAAAGTTCCTAGCCCCAATTCTCCAGGCTTCAACTGATAGTCTCTTACATGACCATTATCTTCACCTGGCCATCCTCATCTGCATGGTAGAAGAAAGAAAAGCAGGAGTTACTGTGCAGGCTGAGGAGTTCCTGGGGCTTCTGGATTTCATGTAGCAGGTGCATAATCTGCTGTGCAGTGGGATTCTCAGGGGCAGAAGCTACCCCACCCTCTCTTTGTGCTGGCTCCATACTGCCTGTAAGGCTCACCTCTCAGTGGGGAGCTGCCCTAGATAAACATGCCTATAAGTCCTGATGTCCCAGGCAATTATTGTGTTCTACAGTAACTTGGGTGTTACCCCAGCTCAGATAACAAGGTGTGGCTCCAGGTGTAGTCGTCACCAACTGGGGTTGAGTTACATTCACCTGTTCCTTCATAATCCTCCCCCCTCTGCCTTTTTTGGATAGAATGTTCTAAGAAACAGTGTCCTCCCATATAAAAGCCCAGTGTCCTCCCATATAAAAGCCCACTTCCAAATGTGCTTCTCTCTCTCTCTCTCTCTCTCTCTCTCTCTCTCTCTCTCTCTCTCATCAGCCTCTTGTGACCTTCTCTTGCCCCCCTTTGGGGAGCCTGAGGCCAGAGATGGGGAAGCCATTGTGAAGCTCATATAAAAGGTACTTTGTGTCTGTGTGGTATTTTGCATCACCTCAAATTCACACAAGTGACTTTAGTTCAGCTGCCAGAGCTGGACGGGGGCAGCAGTTGGTACCCAAACCAAGGACACTTGGTGTGAATTTGGTGGGTTTGACTTGGATTGAGCATGCTTTTAGAAATTCAGAGTAATGGAGATTGAGTTATGAAAGAAAACAGATTGCAAATGAAGAGAGAGGAACGTTAATCATAATATGGGGAATTCATCATCTTCAGAGAAGGAAATCTACTTAATGATCCTGGAAACTTTAATCAATCATAAGAGAAAACAGATCAAAAGAGCTGAGCTTTCTCAATTTCTAAAAACAGTCAAGGATGTTTGTCTATGGTTCTATGAGAAAGACTCGCCTAATTACACACTTGGGAAAGACTAGGTAGAAAGCAGTTTGAAAGTTGCCTCTCTGCTAAACTACTTAGAAGTACAATAGAAAATATTCAGAACATCTGGACTGCCTTAGAAATGTGTCTTTCTGCTGACTAAGAGAAAATAGTGGTCCTCCAAGGAATTATTAGAAGGGCTGCAAAATGCAATTAGGAGCCCAGAACAAGATGGACAGCCTAGCACAGCTCCCAGGCAATTTTTCCTGTCTGTAGCTGGACTAAGGACAGAATCAAGTTATACCCAACCAGTAGTTATTAAATCTCAGGTAGAAAGCCTTGGGGCAAAACCACAGTCTAATTCAATTGCAGCTGATTGAGACAGAGAGAATGATTCAGGAGCAAGTCAGGTCAGCATAGCTTGCTGGTATGGGCACGGGCTAGAGAAGAAACTAGCCCAGATTGAGTTTCAGGAAGGGAAATTCAAGATGGAGGGGAAGAAACCACAAGGGAGATCCCAAAGAAGCCAAGCTGCAGGATTCCAAGGATTCTTAGTCCAAGGGAGAAAGTGAGCTAGGTATGAGTTTTAGCAATCTGCAGTTGCAGATTGAATAGTAAAAAAGGAAATTTGGATAAGGCCACTCCCCTCAGGGAGAATGAGATTTAGCCTCTCCAACATGGTGGTGGCCAGGCTCTCACTGCTTCAACAGACCTTGTAAGCCATGCTGGGGCAAGGGGAAGATGTTACAGGTTTTCAGCTTTTTCCAGTTTTTGAGCAGGTTAACAAACAAGATCAATGCATTCAGGTCATGCTGTGGTTTAACATATGCATGCAAAGTGTTGAAACTCTAAAGGAGCTGAAAAATGCTTGTACTTATGCTCCTAATTCACCATTTGTTCAGAGTCTGATTGGATCCATTTGTAGTGAGCCATTGCCTCTATAATTGGGTTATGATAGCCAGAGCATGCCTATCTGGAAGTGATTTTTTATTATGGAGATCAAACTGGACAGATTTATGCATGGAAAGGAGTTGCAGGCATGGTTCTGAGGCTCCTCTATATATGTTAACTGGCAACAGATCATTTGCAGATTTAGAACAGCAATTAAATTATAATTTACTTATGATTATGATTTGCCAATTTATGATCAAATTAGTGTGTGTTCCAGAAAAGCCTGGAGGGAACTACCAAATAAATGTCTCACAGTCAGGCATCATCAAGCCTAGCCCAGATGACCAGCATTAGCATCCTTCTGGGATGTTCTGTCCCACGGGATGAGAGCTTGGGACCAAGACCAGCATTAATCTTAACTCCTGATATGAGCCCACAAAAAGTTCCTACCGGGATTCATGGACTGCTGCCATTCATGGGCTAGGCCTAGTGTTGTAATGTGACAATTTAACCCAAAGAGGAATTCAAGTATTGCCAGGTGTTATTAATCCAAATTTTAAAGGAACAATTAAAATCACAGTTCAAACAAATCATGTTATTCAGATTTCTCCAAGGGATGTATTAGCACAATTAATATTCTTCCCTTGTCACTCTGCCAAGAGCCCTGGTGAATGCCCAACTTCCAGGTCCCTGGACCAGGCATATTGGACTCAATTGGTAAGACAGGAGTGTATTCTATTAGATCTTAAAATCAACCATAAAAATTTTAGAGATGTGCTTGACACTGGAGCATACAAGTCAGTAATGTCTAGCAAGTACTGGCCAAAGAAGTGGCCTTTACACATTGCACCCGTGAGCTTAGAAGGAATTGGTCAAATTCCTCAACCTTCACAGACTGCTCAGTATCTTCAGTGAAAAGATAAAGATAGTAACTTTGAAATTTTTAAGACTTATATTCTAGACACTTTGCTAGTAAATATATGGGTCTGAGATATTCTAAGCAGTCTGGGTTTATTATTAATTACTCCAAATTCCATTGTGTCATCTCAGGGACTTAAGCAAAAAATTATTTCTCCTGGTAATTTGAAGTAAATTCACAAGCAGGGCATTTACCCTTCTAGATTTCCCAGCAAAGACTAGTTAATTCACCTGGTCAAAATTTTTTGCAAAGGTGCTGACTTCTTCCCAGCCCAAAAAACAGTAGAAAAACTAACTGGCTTACAAAGAGCCAATTTGGGTTTGTCAGTGGCCCTTAACAGGGGAGAAACTTAAAATAGCCAATATGTAGGTCCAGGAACATCTTCAGGCTGGCCATATAGAACCTACTCTTAGTCCATGGAATACACTAATTTTTGTAATTAAGAAAAAGTCTGGTAAATAGAGGTTGTTACAAGGTCTCAGGGCAATTAATCATGCTATTCAGCTTCTGGGAGCTTTACAATCAGGGCTTCCTTCTCCTATAGCCATTCCTTTAGATTATAATCTACTGGTGATAGATTTAAAGGATTGTTTCTTCACTATACCTTTGCATTCAGATGACTGTAAAAATTTGCCTTTAGTGTTCCAGCAATAAATTTTAAAGAACCAGTTAAGAGATATTGCTGGAAGGTGTTACCTCAGGGTATGTGTAATAGTCCAACTCTGTCAGAATTTTGTGGCACAGATTTATCACTCCTGTGAGGGAGAAATTCCCTAATGCATAAATTTATTCATTTTATGGATGATATACTTTTAGCTCAGCTAGTCCAGATGCACTTTTAAAAGTCTTTGTTCAATCAGAAAATTTACTTACTGCAATGAGTTTGTGCATAGTGCCTGAAAAGGTGAAGCTTGTGCACAGTCGTATCATACAAGGACATTTGCTGACAAACATCCCCTTTCCAGTATTTAAGTAATATAATAGAAGGATAAACAATCTGTCCTCAAAAATCTACAAATAAAACTCTTAATGATTTTCAGAACTTATTAGGTGATTGCCGCAGTCTGGCTGGGCACAAAATCACGAGCCATTCAAGCAGGAACAAACTTTATTTTTTGAAACTGCCGCCAATGTCCAGTAGGCGCCCGGGAAGATTTTTCGATCCACCCACGCGCCTCCTCCTGGACCTGCCAGAGAGAGTTCCTGCCCCCCCCCCCCCAACTCTCTCCTACTGTACTTCCCCAACCAATGGGAACTCTCCAGGAGTCCCGTAGCCGGCCTAGGTGAACAGCAGGAGTCCAATATCCATATGAATGCAAATCTTAACATAATCATATCATCTCAATGGCTAGCTGGCGTCACCTTTCAACCAAAAATGCCATGCATCATATACTTGGCTCTTAGCAGGTGATATTAATTGGCTAAGACCATCTTTAAAACTAACTACTGCAGATTTGAGTCCTTTGTTTTAGATCTTACAGGGGAATTCTTCTCCAACTTCTCCTTGTCAGCTCACAGCAGAAGCAAGAGTGGCCTTAAGAACAGTTGAATTTGCTATTTAAAATGCTCAGCTTACCAGAAGTAACCCACAGGAGCCTATATATTTATATATTTCCCACTGCTCATACTCCTGCAGGAGCAATATGGCAATCATTGGGAGTTATTGAATGGCTCCATTTAGCTCATTCTTCTCAAAAGTCATTGACTCCTTTTCATGATTTTTGTAGTTCAGTTGATTATTAAAGGTAGAATGAGAGTTTTACATCTGGTTGGATCAGAATCTAATATTGTAATCATTCCATTTTCTTCTCAACAGAATGATTGGCTTCTAATCAACCAAACTTCTAATACTTGGAAAATATCTTTTGTTAATTTTCCTAGTCAGATAGAAAGTCATTATCCTCATGGTAAAATTATTCAATTTGCCTTAGTAACTAAATTTATTTTTCCAAAAATTATGCATGTACAACCAATAGATGGAGCATTAACAGTGTTCACTTGCTGTGGTTCTGGTCAATTAGTTGCTTGTCTACCTTGTCATGGTGGGTAGAGACGTGGAATCAACTCACAGACTCATGGAGCTGGTGAGAGAACTGGCTGGAGACCCACCTCAGGTCATTATCCAGTAGCTCAGTTTCTTTTTGGAATGCATACAATTGTTATAGGGTTTGAGTGGGGCGTGCCCATCAATCATACACAAGCAAGATAGTATCCATAGCCATTCATCTTATGCCTAATGTAACCACACTAAATATTGCTATCATCAGGAAGGGTCTTTGTCCCTAGGGGAGGGGGACTGATAGCTCCTGGCTATCAGTTTCCTGTCCCGGCAGCTTGGCAACGCTAACCACAAGTGCTAAGGATGTGGTTTCACTAACGGCTCGTAGAGCAGAGCATCCCATCCTGCAGGCGTTCCTATCAGGCCTGAACGAGTGTGGATTTTTCAAGCACTCCAAGTTGCTCATAACTGCTAGTTGCTAGCTGTAAACTGAATGTTATTCCAACATTCACTGATGGCTAGAGCTCAGGTAAAGCAGGTTTTTATATCTGTGCTTACACGAAGGCAATACAAATCTCACATACTTCTGTACAATGAGCAGAACTTCAAGCTCTCATTTGTGCTTTAAGTCATTTGCAAATTAGTCAATTAATATTTATTCTGATAGTTTATATGCAGTTGGAGTTAAAAAATATTAAAACTTCAACTATTGGGTACACACCTTCACCAGAATTATTCAATTTGTTTCATACTTCACAGAAGATAGTTCAAATGCATCAATATCTGTGTTTTATAGGCCATATACAGGCCCACACTAATCTCCCAGGACCTTTAACATAAGGTAATGATAAGATTGATAAACTGGTTATGTTTGTCAGCAAATGTTCTTGTATGAATATGTACAAGTTTCACATTCTTTGCATCATAAAAATGCTTCAGTTTGCATAAAAAATTTAATATTACTAGAGAGCAAGCTCATCAAATTGTATGTCAATGCCCACAATGTGTTATACACATTCCATCTTTACCATCTGGGAAAAATCCTCGTGGATTAAAATCAAACCAGTTATGGCAAATGGGTGTAATTCACATTCCTCAATTTGACAAACAATGTTATGTACATGTACTTGTGGATAGTTATTCCAGATTTATCTTTACCACAGCCTGTGTAAAAGAAAATACTCAACATATTATTTCTCACTGCCTAGCTGCTTTTGCAGTATTAGGATATCCTTTGCAGATTAAAACTGATAATGCACCAGCTTATACTAGCTCTTCTTTTCAGTAGTTTTGCCAACAGTTTCATATTACCATAAAGTAGGTATTCTTTACAATCTTCAAGGTCAGGCCATTGTAGAACGAGCTCATTTATCTATTAAGCTACAATTACAAAAACAGAAAAGGGGAAATAGTACTCCCCCAAATAACCTTAATCATGCCTCGTTTGTTTTAAATTTTCTAAACTGTGACTCTGAAAGTCACACTGTAGCTGAGCAACACATGTCTTCCACAGCAACAGGTCCTTTAGGCCAAGTTTGGTGGAAAGATTTACAAAGCAGTCAATGGAGAGGACCAGATCCAGTGATAATATGGGACAGAGGTCAGGCTTCTATTTTCCCAGAAGGTGCATTTTATCCTACTTGGGTACTTAAATGTGTCATCAGAAATGGAAATCTAGAGCAAAGGTTCAGATGACTGAGGACTGGTCCAGAGATGTCAGCCTTGACTCCCATTAAGAAGAAGAACCTTCAAAGGAAGAGGGGAAAGAAGATGGCTAAGAGAGGCCCAATGGTGAAGCTACCCTCATGAAAGCAGTTGATGAATCTGAAGCTGCAGGCTGAACAAATGATTCAGCAGCAAGGAAAAACTAAGTCCCAATGATGATGCTTGTAGCAATGCTAGCTCTATTGAGCTGTCAGGTAAAGGGGAATGAGGGAGAAAGTTATTGGACATAGTTTCAAGATCCACCTTTAGTACACCCAACAGTGTGACTGGAGAATCCATCCCAGTATTTACTAATGACTCATATATGAGAGGATTTACAGACACCATATTACTCCTATCCAAGAGACTGGATTTTATTATTCTGGTTAATAGTGCTTAATTTAAAATTAGTGTTGTTGAACATTTTTTTTTCATGTGTTTGTTGGCCATTTGTGTTTCTTTTGAGAAGAGTCTGTTTAGTTCATTTGCCCGTTTAATAATTGGGTTATTTGATTTTTTTTGGTATAAAATTTTTTGAGCTCTATATTTTCTAGATATTAACCTTCTGTCAGAAGAATAGCTAGCAGAGATTTTCTCCCATTCTGTGTGTTCTCTCTTCATATTCCCAATTGTTTCCTTTGCTGTGAAAAGATTTTTAATTTGACTTTGTTCCATTTGTTAACTGTTTTCCTTATTTCCTGAGCTTTATGGGTCCTACTGAGAAAGACATTGTTTGAGCCTAAAAGGTGACATTGTAACTACATGTTTTCTTCTAGGAATTGAATAGTTTTTGGTTTAATTCCAAGGTATTTGGCCCATTTGGGGTTGATATTTGTGTAGGATGAGCGATAAGGATCTCGTTTCATTCCTACACATGTGGATAACTGGTTGTCCCAGCACCTCTTGTTAAAGAGGCTATGTTTTCTCCAATGTATGTTTCTGGCACCTTTGGCAAGGTCAGATGACTGTAGATGTGTGGGATTTTCTCTATGTTTTCTATTCTGTGCACTTGGTCTATGTGTCTGTTTTTATGCTGGTGCCATGGGGGTTTTGTTACTCTGGAGCTGCTTTCCTTTGCCCTACTGTTCCACCATGATGTTCTGACTCACTTTGGGCCAAGGGCTGTGTAGTCAATGTCTGTGAACTGAGCCCACTGAAAGTTTTGCTCCTCTATATAGTTCTTGTCAGCTCATTTGGACAGAATGCTAAAAATGGTCACTAAAAACCTACTTAATAGCTTCATTTTTAAGCTGTAGTTCTGAATTGACAGAAAAAGAACAGGGGAATGCTCATGGAGATCAGTTATTTTTAGCAACAAAATCTTTACAGAATATAGTTTTGAGTGGGAAAGGAAAGTCTCTAACACTGCAACTAGAAACCAAAATCCATGTTTAAACATCCTGAGAGAGATGGGAAATCCCAACCCTGCCACTTGGTGGTGTGGAACACTCTCAAATATGAAGCCAATAATGAGGACACAGAACGGCTCCTCCTTAGTGTCTTCCAAAGGGACCTGGATGGAGAGGACAAGTTGTGCCAACACATATGCTGACATCATAGGGATGTGTCACTAACCCTGCTGTGGAGAGTGGATCAATTTAATTTTGTCTGCATGACTAACTGGTAATCACTGAATGAATTGTTAGTTTTCTAAAAACTACCATATAGTTATGTTCTTTTTTTTTCTTCTGAAATTTGACTGTATTTGGATTATGGTATTAAAAGAGGAAAATTCAATTGAGGTAACTTGGTGGACCCTATTGCAATGTGATCAGTGCCCTGACAATAGGAAGAGTTTGGGGAAGAGATGGGAGCAGGAAGACCATGTAGAGACACAGGCAGCCAGCCTGTACAAGGCAGAAACACAGGTCTCAGAAGAAACAGGCCCTGCAGACACGTTGATCTCACACTCCTAGTCCCCAGAATCATGAGAAAATCAGTTTGCTTTTAAAATCACCCTGTCTCTGTCTGTCTTGTTGTTATGGAAGCCAACAGCCCATTCAAAATTGGTAAACTAATACAATATTCTTAGTAGCAGGCATTCCAATCTTTTGAAGATGTGGATGAAACTAGAAGGTGAGTTTCCACAGATTTGGAGAAGAAAAATGACTCTGGATCATGAAATAATGGCTTATTAAGAAAAACATCAGATTCTACATACTTTGAAAGCCAATGGGAGTAGTGATTCTGAATATAGGTAGGGATGGGCACCACAGTCAAGGGTTCTCAGATGCAGTTGAAGAAGAGACACATACAAGCATTCCCCTGCTACAGGGGCTGGAAGACAAATGTGGGAAATGGTGTAGCAAAGACCACATTAGCTTGATGAGTGTGTGTTGAAGTGAGTAAGAATGTAATAACTTGAGCAGTGATAAGAAAAAGAGGATGAGGTTTGGGAGGTGGGGTCAGTGCACTAGAGAATTGTGATTGGCAGAAACTGGGAAAGGAGAGTGATCTTTTGAGAATGAGAAAGAAGACTATGCAATGACAGGGTAGGGCTTGTGCTCTTTAACATCAGAGGCACTATTACAGGTCAGCGTAGAGGTTGTGTTCATCTCTTCAAAGAAAACAAATGAAATTGTTGCTGTCCTATTTCCTAGTGGGTTAAATTCTTCATATTATGAAAATCTTGTCAATCTTTGTTTATGTCTTTTTGTAAATTGCCCTATAATCAACAGGTTTATGACAATAACCAGGTATATGAAAATCTACAAACACAGTCACATTTAATTTTTTGTTGTTTTGTGTGAGGGGAATTATTTGTTTGTTTGGTTGGTTTTTTGCAAATTGGTTTTTCATTTTATTTTCTTTTGCACTGGGATTGAACTCAGGAATACCATACCATGAAGCTACATTCCCAGCACTTTTTTTTTTTTTTTTGAGATACCGGAGATTGAACCTAGGTGTGCATAACCACTGAGTCATATACCCAGCCCTTGTAATTTTTTTTTTAAATTTTGATACAAGCTCTCACTAAATTACTTAGAGCCTTGATAACTTGCTGAGGCTGGCTGTGTACTTGACATCCTCTGGCCTCCTCCTCCTGAATTGCTGGACTTACAAGTGTGCATCAATGCAATTGGCTGTTTTTCTTCTTTCAGTCTTCTGGCAAAAACATGGTGAATTCAAATCTTAAGAATGAAAATTAAAATTCACCCATGAAATTCATGATATTTGAAGGGATATATTACAATTACAATTTATAAATATCTATCTCTTTCCTATGTATATATCCATGATTGAAAGCAGGGATATCACAGCTAGTGAAGATGAATATAAAACACGATTTCAAAGATTTCACATAACACCTTAGGAAACTAGCAAACTGAGTAAGAAGGTTTCATCCTGATCCCCTGTCATCATATGTAAGCATCATTTCTGAAAATCCTTGATATAAATTAATGTGAACCAGCATGATACTACCTTGATGACCCTAGTATTTAACCTGTTTTTGATACATGGAATTATAAGCATTGGATTAGCAGGATGGTGCCACTGACTCCTCAAAATGGAAAGCAACTTTCATTGATTTATGCTTTTATAATACAGATCCTGAGTGACAGTTCCTATGTCCATGAGGATAGATCTGACTTCTAGGTGAAGTAGTTTTGAAAGGGAATGAGACTCAAAAGGGACACAATGAAACTTAGAGAACCACTGCTAACAAAAACAGCAAAAATGAAAAAAAAAAAATCTCAGAGTGTTTCCTTGGTGTAAAGCAAGGTATGCATGTGGTATAAAAATGCATACCTCTACTTCAAAATCATGATCATTGTATAACTCTGGATTCTATAGAACAATTCATAACATATTCAAGGTTATTCAAATTAATAAATGCATATATAGGAACTGTAATTCCACTAGTGAGGGAAGGTGGCTTCTTTGAATTTCTATCCTGCCCCAGGATCATGTGATGCAACACATCATCTTAGGGAATCCTTCAATACCACAGGTGCAACTTTAGGCCAAAATTCAGTGTCTCACACCTTTGATTTCCATGACTCTACCTAGAAGGAAGATTTTCCAGTCTTTCTGAGTCAACACTTTCCTTTACATAGGTTCAAAATCCATAGTTTGAATGACTTTGAGGTGCTGGGAAGATGGCACAGGCCAGTTAACCTAAGGGCCTTGGAGTTTTAACAAGTTTGACTCTCTGGGTATCAAAGATTTTTTTTTTAACACTCCCATTTTAACTTAAGGATTTCAGAATTCAAAGAAATGCTGCCCAATGCGTCCATGCTTTATGTGACATATATAAGTTCTGAATTGCATTGACTCTACCTTTTCATTGAAGAGTATTTCTTTTTATGCTGTGTTTGGAATGACATTTGTGGACATGCAAGTGCCCAGAATGACCACAGGGGTGAAGGAGAGCCTGCTGCTGAGGGCTGATGTCCCTGGTTTCTCATCCAAATCTGGTGAGCTCCCTTGGAGGAAAAGGGTGTGTTACTGGATTCAGCTCCCTGCCCCCGCCCCCAGGGCATCCCCTCAGGCCCTCACCTGGGCCAATCCTGAAATGTTGTTGCAGAGGAGAAATACACCTGTGTAAGTCTCAAGGGTCCCTGACCTGCAGGATTTTCCAGCACTCTACCAGGGCTTTTGTACTGGTGTCACTTCTTTATAGGTCACCATGGATTTCCTGCACACAGATTTGTACTTCTCAATACACAGGCCTATGGGTGCACAGTTCAGAACACCTGGTACCTCAGTAGCTTTGCTCATCTCCAATATCACAGAAAAGTGAGTGCAGCCTCTACTCCACAGTCCCTTTAGAGGTTTTCCTTTTTTGTTGTTAAATATTTTTACTTGTTCATGGACCTTTTGTTTATGCATTTATGTATGTGCAGGGTTTAGAATCAAAACACACTCACCCATGGGTGGGAGGCCAAAGCTCTGCAACTGAGCAACAACCCCAGCCCCATCTTTTCATAGTTCTTGAAATAATGGGTAGAATCAATTCTAACCTAGCTACATTTTCCCAGTTCAAAACCATTATGAAAATCTATCAGGAAAGAAGTCAAAATAATAGAATTGAAGAAAGAATGAAAATGTTTGTTTTTCATGAATAGTTTTGAAGCAATACCAACTCAATGCATTGTTAGCCTGTAATATTAGTAGGCTCCATTCATAACTGAAAGTACATATGAACACACAGACACATGCATAGGAATGTGCACATGAACATGTCCACAAACACACTCACGCACACACGAACACCCATCACCACCCCACCCCCCACACACAAACGCGTGCTCACACTTAAGCAGCTAGAATTCTTTTTCTGGAGTTATTTTTGTTTGTTTGGTGAGAGGAGATCCAAGTGCATCCCATTACAGCTTGCCTGCTGCCCTACTTGAAAGTTTATGAAGCAACTGGACCTCCCTAAATATACTTGAACCATCCTTGTAATGAATCTGCTTCATTACTTCTGGTGTTCACAAAGAGTCTTTGGAGAACAGGCCCCCTTCAGCACTCCTGGCTGTGAACTGGCCACACCCAAAGCTTTCTCATCTCCTTAAGTTCTCAGAAGGTATTGTGGATCTGACACCAAGGGAGTGGGTGTGCTGGGTGGACTACTGATCACGTGAGTATATGGAAAATTCCCTCTTTGGAAACCATCTCAGCAGGGGAAGTGTCTCTCTTCCACTTGAGGTCAGGCAGGAAATTCCACTAGTCATTGATGGTGGAGACGAGGAGGCAGCTTCCCTCCACAGGTGAGAGCAGTCTCCTGAGGATGACTTGACTTAGCCCAGTTCTTCTCCATTAAATGCAGCTGATGCTCAAGTCCTCTTGGGTTCTTCTCTACATGCAAGTTCCAAAGAGTGACCCTGGGCACATGGACACTTAACAGGTAACAGTGTCTTTCAATCCACTTTGGGCTGCTAGAGAGAAACTGTCTGCCTGGAAGAGTCTTGCTGTGGGTGGCTCTGGGCTGTGGAATATGGGAAACACCTGCTAGGTGAATGCAGCTCTGCTCAGTCTGAGCCCCAGAGCCCCTCAGTCAATGAAGGAAGTGGAGGAAGAGGTTCTATGTCCAGGAGAGAACAGAATGCATCCTCGTCAAGGCTAAAGGAAAGTGTTTGTGTCTATGGACCCAATTCAGTGTCTCCAAAGGTCCCCATTTGGGAAACCCAATTGTTATAGGTCGGAACCCTTCCCAGGGAGAAGGGGGAGTTGACTCAGGACCCATGGTATTCTTGGCATGCAGGATAGAAGAGAATCCCCACAGGACACAGTTGAGCACATACACAGAGGTTAGGTTAAGATAAATAATGCTGAGAGGGGTGGAAGGCGGCAGCCGATGCAGGCCGGGATGCATGATATGGCCAGGCTGGTGGAGAGCACGGATCCTGTGGGCTTGCATCCCACTCAGCATGCAGATCTATGAATAGGACAGCACAGGAAGGCTCCAGAGCCAACACATGTGCTGGAGTCAAATTGTTGTTCAACTTTGCATTGGCCCAAATGACACTGATGACTCTGCAAGTAGAGGAGAGCCCAGGTAGACTTGAGTGTCAGGGGTATTGGATGAAAACTTTTGCAGTTCCTAATGTCGTCCACCTGAGACGGGTCTTTGTAGTGGATGAAAGCTGCCTCCGTGCATGGAGGATCAAGGAGCACAAGGGACTCCTCCTGGGAGCTCAGAAGAAAGAGAGACATTCTCTAAGAAGGTTTCCACAGGACAGGCTTCCTCATCTCCTCAGCCTGCAGGGAGTCCACCCACCTTCCCCTCTCTCTCCATGTCAGATCCACCAATCCCTTCTCAGAAATTCATGGACTAGCTGGATTAGGAATTCCGGGGCGTATCTCTTTGAACTTCTGGAGAGCTGCTTTGCGTGCTTTTCCCAGTTTCCATCTGTGGCACACGAGAGGCCTGGGACATTCTCAGGTTGTCCAATTACCAAGAGTTTATTGCTCCAGAACATGTAGAAAACCTTAGTACACTGTGGCCATTTCCAGGCTGTGGTGCTGGGAGGGTGTTTCGAAAATATATGTTTCATTGGTCTTTTTTCACTTGGAAAAGTAAAAGGACTCAGAGAAGTGCTATTGTTTTGTGTGAGTTGTGTGCGCGCATGTTACTATTGGAGGGCTTGTTTCTGTTTGTGTGTGCAAATACACCTGTGGGTTGAGAAGTCTTTTGGTACAGATGTTCTCATACGAAGGAAAATCCAGAAAGTATTAGAGGTTGCATGTTTTCAAAGCACTATTGCCATTTCAGCCACCTGCACGGGAAACAGAAACAGTTTCAGGCTTTCACAGTTTCCCATGTTATACTGATAGGGAGATCTTCAAATCACTCTCAGACCACACTTTGCCATTCCAATGAAGCCTTTATTGTGGGCCAGCAGGGGACACTCTACTCTCTAAAAGCCAGGTAGTCAGAGTGGCGCACCCCCTTCTCTTTGGCCTCCTACTGAAGCCAGAAACACACCAAAGGTATGTTTGGGGGGTTTACCCAATACAAGCAAGCCAAGTCACAGAAGCAGGAGAATGCAGTCAGGTGATGGGAGGCTAAGCCAATCCACATGATCCCAGTTACCCCAGGTACACCAAAAGCACCAGATACCCCAGTTAACCAACCGTGCCCAGTCACCCCAGTTACAGAAACAGAGCCCAGTTACCCCTAGTTGCACAGAGCCCAGTCACCCCAGTTTTACAAACAGAGCCCAGTTACCCCAATTGAAGAAACAGAGCCCAGATACCCCAGTTACAGAATCACTGCCCAGTTAGATAGTTCATGTTCTAGAGGGTCTCCACAACAGACGGAAAAACAACAATGACCTTTCTAGTTGGCATAACTGTTTCACAGAATGGAGTTCCTAAACAAAATGGATTCCATAGACTAAAGACATTGGTCTCATGACGACCAATAGGTAGTGGCTGTCTTTTTGGGGAGATTGTCCTCCAGGTTTCAAATTGGAATGGAAAAATTCAGAAAGGACCATACCAGCCTCTTGCAGAAATATGAAAGGAGTAAGAAAGGAAGGGTTGCATTATGTTTTCTGTCACCTTTGAGCTAAGTGTGCACAAATTTCTCAGGTGCCTCGGGATCTGAGCAAAGTCCCCTTGCCCTGTGACCTGAGAAGTGCAGTCTTGTCTCTGGAATTCTCGGTGAACCAGAATGAGAGGGAAGATGAAGAAGAGCACATGCTGGGGCTCATAAAAGAACCTGAACCAACACAGATATCAGCTCTGATGGACAGAGGTTTCACCTTGGGTATTCATCGGGACTTCTCCTAGGAGCACATGGAGGATTCTGTAGGGTGTGTCTACAATAAAACTGAGAGTTGCTATGCAGGTTGTAGATTGACCTGTAATGTCTGTAGGGGGCTCAAGGGTCTGACTCCTCCCCTACCACTGGAATCTGTAGGAATTCCATGTCTCCATGCGCCAGGGCACAGAAAGCCCCACAACCCGTTTTTAATCTCACTGTCACATGCACACAGGTGACTGATCCACCTCTGCGCATCAGAGAATCAGGCTCCATTTCAGGGATATTCGTGGCCCTATGCCTGCTCAAGGGGGAGATCAGGGGCACTCCTACTAATGGACATGAAATGCATCATAGGCATGCCTTTTTCTGGTCCAGTCATGGCTCTGGCACCCGGGTGTTCTGCACACATTTCTTTTAGACCCTAGTAAGCATGAGGTGGGCCCAGAACAAAGTACTCCTGAGTGCACACTGTGGAGCCAATACCATTCCTTCGTCCTCTGCATTGTCCAGACTAATCCCCCCACCTCTCCACACCTTCCTTCCCTTTCTAAATGTGCATCACTTGGAGAAGGTTGCTCACAGCACGGGTGGGAGAAGGAACTCCTATGATAGTTGGGGGGCCCAGGACAGACCCCTGTATATATGGCACTCTCCACATCTGGAGTGGAACTAGGAAATGTACAGGAAAGCCTACACTGAGGGAAAAATCAAATCTGAATATAGAATGCATCTCAAGAGCTGCCTTGATCAGACATCAGTGTTCACACATCTCCATTCTTTCAGGCTCCAAACTCAAATTGAGGAGCTCTCTGTTTCTCCTCCCTGTTTTCCTGCAAAATCACCTGCCTGTGGATCAGAATTCACATCACCCCAGACTCTGTCTCTGAATAGGGACAGCCGTGTCAGTGCTATCTGGAGACAGGAGTGTCCAGTTGATAAATCTTGGCGAAAATACCACAGAGTCATTCAGGACCCTGGACACACATGTTCCCAGACATAGGAAATGGGGACTGGGTGTGAAGGTCAAGAGCTCCTTCCACCAGCTGCAGTGGTTCCACAACTGCTCACAGTTAGCAGCACCCAGAGAGAGAGTTGAAAAGCATCAATGTTCAGGCCTCCAAATCACAAGTGACTTCTTTGATCTGGGATACACAATTTCACCCATTTATTATGGTAGTATGGGAAATCCAGTGATATCCTGAACTGCACCAAATGAATGATCTTAATTGCCACGTGGACATCACCTGAGACATTCGGGATGTCCAAGTCATTGCAATTGAGCACCAGGACACAATAAATGCAGTTTGCAGGAGAGACAAGGTACAAAGGCACATGCCTATTGAGCACTCCAACGATGCACACAGTAAAACATGGGGAAAATTGGATGAGGATTCAGAGAAATGTCAAGTACGTGATTATCATAAGGGGCAAGGAACAAAAAAGGTAAGGACAGGGAAATTGCCCACCATACTTTCCATANGTTAAAGCAGGCAACAAGCACAGAATGTACAGAGAGTTTGGGGGGGCAGGTGAAACCGTGAGGGAAGGGAGGAGAGGGCAGGCCCTGGCTGGGTCATTGATTCTTCAGGAGAATGGACGCTGCAGGATAAGGAGGCTCCGAAGCTTCGTCCTTGTGTAAACAGAGGACACAGGCCTCAGAGGACAAGGACAGTGTAGGGCACCCAGAGAAAGAGGAATGCGAACTCTCCATGTCCTGCTCCCTGTGAGTTTCTCACCAAGCCCCCGACACACACTTGCTGTGCCTGAGGCTCCTGCCCAGTGCCATCTTCCCATTGGGCTTGCACTGAATCTGCATCAGGAACAGCAAGACCTCAGGGTCATGTCTTTGTTCTTTCTAGAACTCTCTTCTTCCTCACCTTCCATATGCACACTCAACCATAAATTTTCCACAATATTGTCCCCAAGAGGATGTAGTCAGAATTCTTAGGAGTGTTCAGACTCACTTAAATATTGACTATAAAATGTCAATTCATCCACAAGCATATTAAAGAGCAGCTTGCATGCTTGGTCCTGGATCCTGGTGGCAAGCCACAGGAGCTGATTGGCAGGCATGGGCGTTACAGAAAGACATGGAATTACAAGTCTTGCAAAGACTTTCATAGTAACTTCTTCTTTCTTTACTTCAGTGCCTGAAATTAGGCAAGATAAAGTAGCAGAACAGGAAGAAAAAGAAGAAGACCCTGGAGAACATGCATTCTAGCCCATTCTAGGCTTTATAGTCTTAGGGTCACCTGCAGGGAGGAGGAGACAGCGGTGAGACCTGGGCACAGCCTGAGAACCTAGCATACACTCAGGTGGAGGTAGGCACAGAGAGACAGAGGACCACACCTAGGGCCTGAGATCCCAGTCTCCCAGCAGGGCATGCAAAGAAGTAGCAATCATAGCACTGGAATGAGATAGGAGTATCTGAGGCCCATGCCACAGTACCTGGCCCAGTGTACTCTGTGCCCTCTGAATTCAGGGCACACTGTACACTGCTGTGTGGATCCTGCCTGGGCCCCAACATGCCTCTGTTTTGGGGCTCATGCATCTGCTTCCTGTTCTGGGCACCACCAGCTTTCTGCATGATTTGTTATCCCTTTAGTTTGCAAAAGATCACATGCCCCACAGCCTAGCAGGTCCATATTACCTCTGCCTACCTTTTGTCTCCCCCACTAAAGCAATCTCAACACTAAGTGCTGGTCCCTGTCACTCAAATCAAGAAAGGATTTTTGGCTGGTGGTTCAATTGCAGAGACAGGGGATAACTAAAGAGGAGACAGGGCTGGATGCTGGGGAAGAACCAGGACACAGGCATCTTCATCAGATATAACTGCTCCATCCGAGGGTCTCAGGAGAGAGTCCACCTTGCCATGGGGAGGCCAGATGGGTTCAGAGCACACCCTACCCACTGATACCTATGGGAAGCTCATCAGGGGGAGCCAGAGCCTGCCACCACAAAGAAGCTGCGGAACAGCCACGCGAGCCACGGGGCAGGGGCAGCATAGTGTCTTGGGACAGGCAGCACAGAAATTCCTGCTGTGCACACCCAGATTCTCTTGTTTGGGTCAGAGTGCTCTGACCTCAAGCCTTGTCATCATGCTGAATGGCTGGTCACATGCACAGTGTGTTCTAGTGGGGCCCTGTGTAGTCGAGGTGTGGGTGTGGACAGAGAGACCCTCTCCCTGCCTCTTCTTCCCCTTCTCATGAGGCATCCTGGTTGACATCCCCCACCTGTGGTCAAGGGCTGCACAGATCCTACTCCTCAACTTGCCTCTTCCTTGGTATGTGACCTTGTTTAACCTACTGGCCACCCTGCTCACCATCTCACCTGTCTGAACATCTGCAACCAGGATATTAGTCAGAGTGTTCCCTTTGCAGAATTTCTCTTTGGAGTAAATAAGAGAAGACACAGAAGCGATGCTCTTGTCAGGAGTAGGGATGCCTGAGCCAAGAGTCACAGAACAGAACACTCAACCTTCAACGACATGCTTCCAGGGAGCTTAGGCCCTGGTTTTTAAATAAGAAGTGCAAACAGCTGTTCCTAGGTTTCTCTGTGGCTCAGTAAGGGACTCAAGGACTCGGGCCCTTGCACTCCCTGATGCTGGCCTTTGATGCTCTCACACCATGGCCCACATTGACTGCACAGCCTTGAGCATGTCCTGACACAGCAGGAAGCAAGGCAGGAAAGAAGCACCCTAAGCCCCCACATATCCTGGAGGGAGGACCACATGACCAGAAGCCAGAGCCTACCAAAGAGCCCGTGGACCACACACAGCTCCCATCATGGGAGACACTCCCTGCCACAGAGAAGGAAGAGGCAGGATGGTTGAGTTTTGGGTTCAGGAACAGAGCCCCAGAGGCTGTCCTCCCAGACAGCTCCTGCAGCAGCTTTCTCGGGGCCCAGCCCACAGCCTGGCTCTTGGGAGCTCCCTGGAATCCAGCATCTCTACTGACCACATGTGTGTGTGTGATAGCCAGTTGTCAGGCTGAGCCATGGTTCAGCTCTGGGGTGGACATTGAAAAAGCAAATCATGTCCTCACCTGGGGCAGATTCTGAGACTGGTAGAAGACACTTTTCCACATAGACCTCAAATTAAATCACTTTCCCTGACAAAATAGCACCTGTGTGAGCAATGATGGAAAGAATTGACGATAAAAAATTAAAAACTTCTGCCAGGTCCTCTCCCAGGGACCTGCCTGGCCCATGCTTCACCTGCAGTGAGCGAGGGGGACAATCACCAATTACAGAGGCCTTCATGCCACAGATCTCCCCCGAGAGCTGATCCCAACAGGTCCTTACCAGAGGACATAGAAAGGGTCCCAGGGCGCTATTTTGCAGGACACACAGGCCTCAACTTGCCACAGGAAAAGACACTTTGCTAACTTCCCTCCAAGGCCTTTCTGGGCTGTAATCCCACATAGAGTTCAAGGAACAGACAATGTTGTCAAGTGTTCTGGTCCTAAGCAAGCTGCCAAATTCCCCTTGTAGTCAACCAAATCCCAACCATTAGGACACCAGCCACCTGGCAGCAGGTCCTCTCTGCTTGCCTTTTATGCCCTCATTCGTTCTGCCCAGGACATACGTTCCATCACAACTATGTCACCCACAGTTCACTGGAGTCCCCAGAAAGATTCAGCTACAGCTGTCCCAGGAGGAGGTCATGCAGGCTGGTCCCCTGGTCCCAGTGGTCCTGAGTTTTGTGTTCAGGAACAGAGCCTTCATCACTGTCACCATGCCATCTGGAACCCATGGACAACATGGCCTATCATGGTACCAGTGGGCGGAGATCCTGGTGGCCCAGGTCCTCAAGCCCTTTAGAAAAGCACCTGTCTGCTGCAGGTAAAGCCACCTTGCCCCACTGCCACTGTGAGCAGAGTCCAGCTGTGCTCTGTGTCTCAGACTCTCCATGGCCTCTGCTCTAATGGAAATGGTGCCTGCAGGAGCAGCCATCCTGACACAGTGGGTCTCTGAAAGGTCAGAAGGACAGGGCGACCCTGTTACTCAGCCCCCTCCCACAAACACACAGGAACTGACCTCAGTGCAGACAGCATGGATGTGTGCTGACCTGGGAAGTCCCCTGGGAGAGCTGAGGGAAGGGAATGAGGAGCCCACACATGATCCAGCTCCATAGAGAGTAATAGCCACCACTTTGGGGGTGGGGGAACTAACCCAAATACAGGGAGAAAGTTAGGCTCAGCCACTTTGCAGAGATGGTTAGTTTCAAGAGTAGTATAGGATGCCATGGCCCAGAGCCACAGTCAGGTTCACATTTATGATTGCCAGGTCATGTGCATGGGCTGTTGATGTGACTGCACCAATGGCTATGTGACTTCCTTAACATTCAGGAAGGGCCCAGAACCTGCTTGAGTCACATTAGTGGATGCCCCCGATAACCTATAGGCAATGCCTCTCTGGTGCCTTACCCATGAGGTCACAGCCCCTAAGCTTTTTCAACCATAGGGCAGTTGATACAGCCATATGGCCATGACCATGACTATACTAGTTGCCTCTTGGCTCTATACAGACCTGAGTGACAGTCCCCTGACGTCCCTCCTCAAAGTGAGGCAGTCCAAACCCCCTCTTTGTCCCTATACCAGGACATCAGCAGTGTCCCCTTTCCTTCCAGGTTCATAGGCCTCTTGCCTCCATGCTGGCAGAGGTATGACTCAGCCTCCATCCTCAGGGCTCTGTGGACAAGTTGAAGGGGCCACAATCCTAGGGGTCTCTTACCTCACCCCTGGACCAACATCACCTGTGACTGCAAATCCTGGTGGCCCTGAGCAATGGCATAAGGCCTGGCACTGCCTTGTTCCTGGGGGTGGTAACTTTTCAACTGGTGGAAAACGAACTTCCTTGGCCTCTTCCACCCACAATGGACACTGTTCCCTCTGCAGCCAGGAGCAGAGACACTCACTGTCTCAGCCTCTGTGGGTTTCTCCTATGCAGACACCTCAGCGGAACACCACACTTTGATATTCCTGGCTTCCTCCTTTTAGATCACACAGTATCATCCCCTCAGATCAGCACCTCTCCACTCCTCAGCTACGGTGGCCCAGGAGAGCCCACACCTGTGTCCACCTTCCCTGCGCTTACCCAGCCCCTGGTCTCCTGGGTGGGCACATGGTCTTCTGACACCAGATTACTCAGCCTGAAGAATGCACAGACCCCAAGCACAACATGCTCCTTCCAAGAGCCTAACCCTCCCTAACTCTTGAACTGTGGCTACTGCACCTCATCACAATTGAGCCTAGATCACTATGGCCATCGAGAAAGATTCAGGGTCATTTCCCGTAGAGATAATAACATTTACATTTTCTCCAATAATAACATACCCCCTAGCTTTACCAGATGTCATGCATTCTGCCCTCCAACATTTAATGAGGACCCACCCCTTGGGGACAGACTAAGCTACAATACCTGGGGGCCGGAGAGCTCACTCCTGCAGGCAAAGAGCAGGTCTAAGGGGCTCTGGCTGGACCTACTTTCCCAAGCAACAGGAAGCCTTCACAGAAGCTCGGGTTTCACCAGTTTTAAAGGTTGCTTACTAGCTCCCTCTCACCCCACCCACAAGCCATGGAGATGATGGCTCTGAGTCCCACGACTCAGACTGGGTCACCAGACAAGAAGAGGCAGCTCTCAAAGAATGGACACTGGCCACACTAAATGATGACCACATGGAAGTACCATTCAAGGCCTTGCTGATGTCAGAGGCACAGGAAGCCACTAACAAGTGGTGGTCCCCATGGATGCTAACAGGGAGCACTGGGAAGACAGCCCGCAGAAGAGGAAGGTGGCATGGTTTATGGTGGGCCTTGCTTGCTATCTTCTGTACAGTGGGGTGATGGCGCTGCTGTTGGGTGCCCGTCTGGCAGCTTGTGAAAAAGGCCTTCTGGGTGTGCTCTTGTACCCCAGCCTACAATCCCAGGTATGCTGGAAAGCTGGTAGAGGGAGGCAGAGAGCCCCCAGACCTGAGTTCAAGCCTGGATTTCATTCCTTACTCCCTAAATGGGCTCACTGGCTCCAATGCCTGAACACAGCCAGGGCTCTGCGACCCCAGCTCAAGTCTTACAGATGGGCAGCCGGCCCTCTGATGGCCAGGCTCTCCTCTGCATTGATCAGTAATGCTGTACAGCACAAACCCAGACTCAGGGCCCCAGGCGAGGAGCTTGACATGCAGAGATACCAGAGACTTCCCGTGTAGTCATCCCAATCTCCAGGATGTGCACAAGCCACCAACAGATGCCACATATGATCAGGAGCACCCTGTGTGACTCAGGAGCACCATAAAGCCTGCACCAGCAAGACCCACAGCAGTTAACAGACTTGTGCAACCCTGATGCAAATCAAGGTGTTCTGGCCTTGAAGGCTTGCATTAGGCACCAGATGCCCAACCCTCCACTTCCCTTCATGACTGGACCCAACGGAAGATGACCCCCACATCCAGATGACTAAACACCTGTATGCATGAGACTATTGGTAGAATGTCACTGCTTCAGAGCAAGGCACACCAATCCAAGAGGTCATCGAGGCAAACAGGGGCCTCACCACAATGGAGACAGCAACGAATCTCACTCACTGCTCACTTACAGCCTCTCCTATTTCTGCAGAGGATCGGGACATCTATAGCCAGAGGAGGCAGTGCCAGTCATGTCCAGTACCCCTGACTTGCAGTGGCACACAACTGGGCTCACACTTCCCTAAATACCCAGAACATGACCCCACAGAATGGCATTTTCTGAGACCACTGTTTGCCTTCAGTGAGGCCCCAGTAGCTACGCCCCCTACTGTAAGGAAGCCACAAGGCCTAGGCCAGTTGGGAAGCTGCCCAGTAGTTATGCAAAACTCGTGGAACTGGGAGACCCACACATTACAACAGCCAGTCTAACTGGATTTCCCAATAAGGCCGCTCTCTCCTGCTTCAGTGGGGAAACACTTAGGGATTGGAGTTGCTTTAGGTTCTAACTTCTGGGGTCACCAGAGGTTGTAACAACTGCCAGGATATCCCTCTTGCACACACCACCAATGTTCCTCTCCACATCCACATTTTGCTGGGCCCCTCCAGGCAGCAACAAGGACCCGAAACCATCATCTGAGACCCCGTTACTCATATGGCCCTGTGCTGTACTGAGACCTGCGCCCAGATTCCTCAAACATCTGCTGGCCCCACACAACACAGACATGCTAGGTCCGTGCAGTGTAACCTCCCTGAAGACCTGGTCTTCATTATCTGACACAGGACTGAGGCCTTCAGCCTCTCTGCGACTCACACATTCCTGAAAATTCTTCAGTCTGATGTGTCCACCTTCACAGAGATAAAGCAAGGCTTCTGAGATGGTCCACTAGCCTCAATATAAGCACAACCCCAAGGCCTAGAGGGTCACTCACTGTATTTGAATTTAGTAAGCTTGACATGGGTACTTAGTATTTCAGGGGTTGTGAGTTTCATTTCTCCTTTCCACGAACCTGGTCCCACTTACCACACCATGAGGAGGCACGAGATGATAAGGAGCATTAAATAGACATAAATGTCACTCTTCACCATCTTATATAACAGGTATTTTTTTATGTTCATTTTGCCAATTGAACCCAGGACTCATGCAAACTAGGCAAGTGCTTTTCCACTGAGAGATGCCTTGAGACTGTTCAGCTCCAGTTTGGGTACAATGTCTTTGAGCACACAACCCCAGGTGAGATGGCTAAGGATAATCTCTCTAGTCAAGTCAGGTAATCAAGTCATTAATTAGTGTACTTATCACCTCAAACACTTAGCATTTATTTGGGGTGAAACAGTCAAAATCTTCTCTTCCTCCTATTTTGAAATGCACAATACATTATTTTTGACTAGGGTCACCATGCAGTAGAACACAGGAGCTTGTGGCCCATAAGTAACCCACTGTGTCCATCAACCAAGCCTTAATCCCTCCTCTCATCTCTCCCTCTTGCTAGAACATTATTCCACTCCCTACTTCTATGAGAAAAACTTAGATTCCACATGACTAAGATGTGCCTGGCTTTTGTCACTTAACTAGTGTCCTCTGGGCTCACTCAAGTTTGTACGACAGAAAATATCTCCACTGTGAATGTGCAGATACCACATCTCCTTGGCACTTCTCCATGGAGGGACACATAGGTTGCTGACATTTCTAGGCTTCTGTGAATCTAGCTGCAAAAAAACATGGAAAACACACAGTTCTTCAACATTTTGATTTCAGTTACTCTTTTGGTTTTCCTTCTGATATTCAATTTTCAAACCTCTGCTTACCACCAGAATGTAAATAATGAGAAAAGTTCCCCTGTATTTTAAGGGCTTGCTTAATTCTTCCCTTTGCCACTAGAAACGAATCGAGAAACATACAGGGAAGTGGAAAATGTTCTTCAGTCTAACATGGCCTGCTATTCATCACACCAAACTCCCTGTCCTGTGACCCTAGACGACACCTGCCCTCCCTACTCTGCCTTCTGCCCTTGACCCAGGGCCACACTCTAACTCTGGCCATCACTTGCAGGCCTCCCTCTGACTATCAGCCTCAGGGCCTCTGGTCCCCAACCTCACCCACTGCCTTACCTCCCCTCACTTGGCTGCTTCCATCCTGTCAAGCAGCAGATGGGAGGTGTTTCTCACACTTGGCAGAGCACTGAGTCACCAGGGAAGTCTGAAGACCAGGCTGCACCCACATCAACTAAGCTCTGCTCTTAATTTCTGCCCTTGTGCAATCTAAGGTCTGTGTGTCTACTTCTCTGTGTTTGCTATTTTTCCTTGGGCACTAGCGTGAGTCTTGGAGTTGACCCTCAGAAACCCACCAGCTGTGTCAGAAGCTGCTTCCTGGGCCTGGGAATTTCAACAGGATTTCTGACTTCACAGAGAGGCTGGTCCCAGGACTCAGGGATGAGTGGGAATGTTGTCCTTACCTTTGCTTCTTTCTTCTGCCTTGATCATGCTCTTGGCCCAGGTCTCCTGTGATGGCAAAGCCACTCAAGGACAACTCTACCTGGCCTAGTAGCTTAGCATCCTGGAGAAAACATTTACTTCCTTCCCCATTGAGCCAGCAAACACACACCCAGACAAAAAAAAAAAATGTCTTTCTGAATCTGTCCCTGAGGGAAGATTCTGCACCTCACCTGGGTCACATGTTGTTCCTGCATCCCCAGGTGTGTGCAGCAAGAGATGTTGCCCATCAAAATATTCCAGAGTCCAGAATCTTTGTCGATTCACAGAGTCTGTTATTTTTTATACCCGGGAAAGGAATTGAGAAGAGTCAATCCCACTTCACCAACATGTTGGGGAAGCAAATATTGACCAAAAAAAAATTGCATCAGGCCCACCTCTCTGCAGGCCTGTGAAATTGCCCCATTCCCCTGATTCTGCTTAAGAACCCACCAGCACTTAGGGGCCTGAAACCATTCACAGGTGTGAACACACACTCTAGCCCTTGGGCTTTGGTCAACTCCATGGGCAGAAGGAGTGCCTTTTGGGGATATAGAAGTCACTGCAGGATGACTTACCACAGGGCTGGCACTTTGGTACTGGCCACCATCTGGGAGCTCAGACAGGGCTGTGAATGGGCTGGAATCAGTTCGTCCAGCTCAAGAGGGGAAGTTTTTTGAAACAGTTTTAATGTCTGTAGCTTGGAGGATTTTGACCACTGACATTTCCAAACGAACACAATGTATCAGGGCATGCGTTTCCTAGGAAGCTGGTTATAACTATTTATGGTCCATCATGGCTAGGGGCCTCTTGTTCTTGTGTTCTCTTCCTGGGACACCTGGGCTTCCTGAAACCTGGTGAATGCGTTATAGAGTGACATCTCTTAGTCCACTTGGGCTGGCATGATAAAATACCATGTATCCTGGAGCTTGTAAACCACAAAAACTAATTTCCCACCTTTGTGGAGGCTGTGAAGTCCAAGATGAAGGAGCCAGAAAATTTGATGT
>NW_026000224.1:230580-283300 GCF_001458135.2 Marmota marmota marmota
ATGCTCCAGGGTGCTGAGGGGTTGAGCCTCAGAGCTTCAGGCAGGGCCACTGAGGGCAGGATCTGGGTGTGGGGAAAGGAGGGCTGGAGCAGGGCCCCCAGATCCCAGGGTCTGGACCAGCATGGCCACAGCTCCCTGCTGCCCTGTGAACCACACAGCCACCCAACACACACACACACACACACACACACGACCCCACCCTTCCCTAGCTTGTCCTCCTCTTCTCAACCAAGATGTCATGCTCCTGCTTAAAACCCATGTCTGAAGGGCCAGCTCCGTCTTGGAGAGGTAGGATGCGTCTCTCACTCCTGTGGGTCCTCTCCTTCCCTCCCCAAGAAAAACCCCTGACTTCTGGGCCTTTTGTCCCCAAGTCCACCACACAGGAGCCCCTGAGAGATGGCCAGTGTGAGCCCCTGAGTCCTCACCTGACTCCACCCAGTACTTCCCTAGGGATCCTGGAGCACAGGACTGGAGATAGGGGTGCCAGGGCATCCGTGGTACTCCTGCTGTCTATCATTAGTAGATGATGCACCATTTAGAGCAACAGAGACCATAGGTTGCAGAGAGGGATCCAGTGACACCAGTGGAATCATTTGCAATCTAGTAGACACTGAGATGGGCCCAGACATGACAGTGACCACCAGAATGAACCCATTCCCAGAGAGCCCAGGGAAACAGGTCCTCTTCCCTCATGCTCTCCACTGGAACTCTGAGGTCTGTCTTAGCCCAAATAAGGGTCTTCCTGTGTGAGACGGCCAGAACGGGCTCCACGGACCACCCACAGCTGGGGAAGCAGGACAGTGACCCCAGGGAGCACAGAGCAAGTCTGTGGGTCTCACACAGAGAAGGACCACCTCCCCCCTGTGTGAACAATGAAGGTCTACCACGGGGTACTCCCTAGAAGGTCAGGTGCATTCTTTAGGATCTTACACCTCCACTGGCTTGAGCGTCTGTGGCCCTCGTTGGAAACCTCCACATCATTCCTAAACTGTGGATGTGGCTACTCCAGTCCCCTGCTCAGGGATGCTGTCCACATCCCAGTGTCCACTAGCTTCTTCCCCCAGCTATCTTCTAAAATTTCACAGTGTCCCTGGGTTTTGTGTGACTCCATATTTCCAATTGCACCCTGTTTCCCCTGCAGTCAAGACCCAACTTATTCTCTTGATCCTTCGCTATGGAGGTCCAACCATGCCATACATTTTATTTAGTTCTTCTCTGGCACTGGTTTCCCATATTTAGAATGTATGACCCATGTTTTCCTTATCACTTCCCCTCTACCTGTGTGACTCCTTAACTTGTATTAGGTGATGTAGAATTTAATTCTGACTTCTGCATTATCACAAAATTATTAATTTCATCTACCTGCAACTAGTGATATGAATGATGTTATTTTTCTAAGCTGCCTGGAAGAAAAATCACTCCTACAGAGAAAAATCACTCCAAGTATCCAATTCACAAGTCAGTTAATGTCAAATCAAATAATTAAAATCCTTTAGAATTAAACATGAATATATAAATATTGATATTAATGTTTAATCTAAATGCATTAATAAATTGTCTTAATTTCATGAAGCATCAGAACTTTTAAATCAAAACAGCAGGTTGAGAAAAGTGTTGGCGGTCAATCTCCTCCCGGAGCACGACAGACGTGGGAAACAGATAGGTCCATGGAATGAGTGGGGCCGAATTTGAGGCACAGAGTGCGAGAAAAAGGGGGCATGCAGGACCAGGTCCACCTCCATGCCATGGGGGAAGGGACGCAGCCCAGAAGAGGGTGAGGTATTGCTCAGGGCAGATAGGGCCAGAAGCCTCTGCCAATCAGGGAGAGGGGCCACGGAGGAGTGGGGCCTCCCTGTCTGCTCTGTGGATGCAGGGGCACAGCCCCATGATCTGGGCTGTTGCTGTGACAATCGAGGCTGGTCTGAGACACATGCCACCTCCAGGCACAGGGGTGGTAGGGAAGAAGGTGAGGTCTTCCCACAGCAACTTCCTCAGCCTCCAGCGAGACCCCAAATCCATGAATAGCAGCAAATATCCACTGCTTATTTGCTGATGGCCCACAGGACACTTGACGTTTTCTGTCTTCAATGGGCTACTCCTGTGAAAGAGCAAGGAATGAAGCTTTGGTCAGGTGTGGAGCCATCCCTTTGAAATGGAATTGAAAGAGATCTTGCTCCTTGACAGACAGTGGAAGCCTAAAACCAGCAAATGCAAATCAGGAAGATGACAGTGGAGGACACTGACAACCTCCCCATAACCTTATCCAGCTCTGCTCCACGGCCCTCTTCCAAAAATTCTGCCTTTTGCTACAAGATGGTTGATTTCAGCTTTTTTATAGATCGGTCTTGACCTCATTGAGTTCTTCTGAATACATCTTCCTTTCCCGTTTTTAAAAAGTGCCTGGGCAATATTCATTTAAATCAGAAGACATCCCTTTACTCACTAATTATTTTAGCTAACACCTAATGATTGTACAAATTTATGGTGTTTATTGTGAAGTTTTTGATACATGTATATGCTGAATGATCATCAAGTCAGGTAATCAAGTCATTAATTAGTGTACTTATCCCCTCAAACACTTAGAATTTATTTGGGGTGAAACAGTCAAAATCTTCTCTTCCTCCTATTTTGAAATGCAGAATACATTCTTTTTGACTATGGTCACCATTCAGTAGAACACAGGAGCTTGTGGCCCATAAGTAACCCACTGTGTCCATCAACCAAGCCTTAATCCCTCCTCTCATCTCTCCCTCTTGCTAGAACATTATTCCACTCCCTACTTCTATGAAAAAAAACTTTGATTCCAAATGACTAAGATGTGCCTGTCTTTTGTCACTTAACTAGTGTCCTCTGGGCTCACTCAAGTTCGTACGACTGAAAATATCTCCACTGTGAATGTGCAGATACCACATCTCCTTGGCACTTCTCCATGGAGGGACACATAGGTTGCTGACATTTCTAGGCTTCTGTGAATCTAGCTGCAAAAAACATGGAAAACACACAGTTCTTCAACATTTTGATTTCAGTTACTCTTTTGGTTTTCCTTCTGATATTCAATTTTCAAACCTCTGCTTACCACAAGAATGTAAATAATGAGAAAAGTTCCCCTGTATTTTAAGGGCTTGCTTAATTCTTCCCTTTGCCACTAGAAACGAATCGAGAAACATACAGGGAAGTGGAAAATGTTCTTCAGTCTAACATGGCTTGCTATTCATCACACCAAACACCCTGTCCTGTGACTCTAGACGACACCTGCCCTCCCTACTCTGCCTTCTGCCCTTGACCCAGGGCCACACTCTAACTCTGGCCATCACTTGCAGGCCTCCCTCTGACTATCAGCCTCAGGGCCTCTGGTCCCCAACCTCACCCACTGCCTTACCTCCCCTCACTTGGCTGCTTCCATCCTGTCAAGCAGCAGATGGGAGGTGTTTCTCACACTTGGCAGAGCACTGAGTCACCAGGGAAGTCTGAAGACCAGGCTGCACCCACATCAACTAAGCTCTGCTCTTAATTTACCCCTTGTGCAATCTAAGGTCTGTGTGTCTACTTCTCTGTGTTTGCTATTTTTCAAGCTTACCTTGGGCACTAGTGTGAGTCTTGGAGTTGACCCTCAGAAACCCTCCAGCTGTGTCAGAAGCTGCTTCCTGGGCCTGGGAATTTCAACAGGATCTCTGACTTCACAGAGAGGCTGGTCCCAGGACTCAGGGATGAGTGGGAATGTTGTCCTTACCTTTGCTTCTTTCTTCTGCCTTGATCATGCTCTTGGCCCAGGTCTCCTGTGATGGCAAAGCCACTCAAGGACAACTCTACCTGGCCTAGTAGCTTAGCATCCTGGAGAAAACACTTACTTCCTTCCCCATTGAGCCAGCAAACACACACCCAGACCAAAAAAAAAAAATGTCCTTCTGAATCTGTCCCTGAGGGAAGATTCTGCACCTCACCTGGGTCATGTTGTTCCTGCATCCCCAGGTGTGTGCAGCAAGAGATGTTGCCCATCAAAATATTCCAGAGTCCAGAATCTTTGTCGATTCGCAGAGTCTGTTATTTTTTATACTTGGGAAAGGAACTGAGAAGAGTCAATCCCACTTCACCAACATGTTGGGGAAGCAAAAGTTGACCAAAAAAAAATGCATCAGGCCCACCTCTCTGCAGGCCTGTGAAATTGCCCCATTCCCCTGATTCTGCTTAAGAACCCACCAGCACTTAGGGGCCTGAAACCATTCACAGGTGTGAACACACACTCTTGCCCTTGGGCTTTGGTCAACTCCATGGGCAGAAGGAGTGCTCTTTGGGGATATAGAAGTCACTGCAGGATGACTTACCACAGGGCTGGCACTTTGGTACTGGCCACCATCTGGGAGCTCAGTCAGGGCTGGGGATGGGCTGGAATCTGTTCATCCTGCTCAAGAGGGGAAGTTTTTTGAAACAGTTTTAAGGTCTGTAGCTTGGAGGATGTTGACCACTGACATTTCCAAAAGATCACAATGTATCTGGGCATGCTTTTACTAGGAAGCTGGTTATAACTATTTATGGTCCATCATGGCTAGGGGCCTCTTGTTCCTGTGTTCTCTTCCTGGGACACCTGGGCTTCCTGAACCCTGGTGAATGCGTTACAGAGTGACATCTCTTAGTCCACTTGGGCTGGCATGATAAAATACCATGTATCCTGGAGCTTGTAAACCACAAAAACTAATTTCCCACCTTTGTGGAGGCTGTGAAGTCCAAGATGAAGGAGCCAGAAAATTTGATGTTCAGAGAGGCTGGCTTCCTGGTTCATACTTGGTACCTTCTGGATGTGTCTGCACATGGTGGGACAAGGCAGCTCCCTGGCCCACTTTTATGAAGTGGTCCATCTGTGAAGGTGCTGACCTCTTGACCTCAACTAATAGAGTGCTTAATGTCATGAGCTTTGGGTGTAAAATTTCCACATATGAATTTAGTGGGACACCAACGTTCCCACCATAGCACCATCCAGGAAACAGAAGGCAGAGACTCTGAGTAACTCCCAGGCTGCGCACAGAAATCAGCGGGGGTGAGGGGGCATGTGAGAGGCTTATCTTGGTCAAGAGATCCACAGGCCTAGAATCAAGAGCACATGGCATTTACCTTCCTTCTGGGACAAGCCTCAAAGCATCGGCCTCCTTGTCCTAAAACACCCAGGGTATTTTTCCCTCCTCTCTTGTTGGAATATTAAAGCAGGCAACAAATACGGAATGTACAGAGAGTATGGGAGGGGCAGGTGAAACCGTGAGGGAAGGGTGGAGAGGGCAGGCCCTGGCTGGGTCATTGATTCTTCAGGGCCATGGACGCTGCAGGATAAGAAGGCTCTGACGCTTAGTCCCTGTGTGAACACAGGACACAGGCCTCAGAGGACCGGGACAGTGGAGGGACCAGAGAAAGAGGAATGCGAACTCTCCATGTCCTGCTCCCTGTGAGGCTCCCACCAAGTCCCTGACACACACTTCCTGTGCATGAGGCTCCTGCCCAGTGCCATCTCCCCCACTGGACTTGCACTGTGTCTGCAACAGGAACAGCAGGACCTCAGGGTCATGTCCTTGTTCCTTCTAGAATTCTCTTCTTCCTACCTCCATATGCATACTCACGCACAGTTGCCCCAGATTAAGTAATGTCCTCCTCACACGGAGGATCCTGTAGGCCCAGGTCCTCAAGCCCTTTAGAAAAGCACCTGTCTGCTACAGGTAAAGCCACCTTGCCCCACTGCCACTGTGAGCAGAGTCCAGCTGTGCTCTGGGTCTCAGACTCTCCATGGCCTCTGCTCTAATGGAAATGGTGACTGCAGAAGCAGCCATCCTGACACAGTGGGTCTCTGAAAGGACAGAAGGACAGGGCGACCCTGTTACTCAGCCCCCTCCCACAAACACACAGGAACTGACCTCAGTGCAGACAGCATGGATGTGTGCTGACCTGGGAAGTCCCCTGGGAGAGCCGAGGGAAGGGAACCAGGAGCCACACAGTCTTCAGCTCCTTGGACAGCGGCTGACCCACCTAGGAGGGGTCAACCCCAACCCCAGGGAGAGAGTTGGGCTCAGCCAGCTTGCAGAGACAGGTACTCTGGAGGGCAGTGAAGGATGCCAAGGCTAAAGACCACACTCGGGTTCCTTTTCACTATTTCCAGGTCATGTGCATGGGCTGGTGATGTGACTGTGCCGATGGCTATGTGACTTCTTTAACATTCAGGAAGGACCCTGAACCTGCTTGAGTCACATTAGTGGACGCCCCTACAACACACAGGCAATGCGTCTCTGGTGCATTACCCAAGGGGCTTCAGGCCCAAAGCTGTTTCCGACTATAAGGCAGGTGATTCAGCCATGTTGCTGTGACCATGACTATACTTCCTGGCTCTTGGCTCCACACAGAGCTGAGTGACAGTCCCCTGACGTCCCTCTTCAAAGTGAGGCAGTACAAACCCCCTCTTTGTCCCTATACCAGGACATCAGCAGTGTTCCCTTTCATTCCAGGTTCATAGGCCTCTTGCCTCCGTGCTGGCAGAGGTATGACTCAGCCTCCATCCTCAGGGCTCTGTGCACAAGCTGGAGGGGCCACAATCCTCAGGGGGCCCTTACTTCACCCCTGGCCCAACATCACCTGTGACTGCAAATGCTGGTGGCCCTGAGCAATGGCATAAGGCCTGGCACTGCCTTTTCCTGGGGGTGGTACCTTTCTGATGGTAGAAAACGGAATTCCTTAGCCTCTCCCCCACAGTGGGGACCATTCTCTCTGCAACCAGGAGCAGAGACAGTCACTGTCTCAGCCTCTGTGGGTTTCTCCCATGCAGACACCTCAGCAAAACACCACACTTAGATATTCCTGGCTTCCTGCTTTTGGATAACACAGTATCATCCATTCAGATCAGCACCTCTCCACAGCTACGGTGGCCCAGGAGACCCTACAGTGTGTCCAACATGCCTAGGGTTGCCCAGCCCGTGGTCCCCTCCGTTTAACATGGACTCCTGATCTCCTTATCACTTAGCCTGAAGAATGCACAGACCACAAGCACAGCATGCTCCTTCCAAGAGCCTAACACTCACTAACTCCTGAACTTTGGCCACTGCACCTCATCACTATTGAGCCTAGATCACTATGGCCATCGAGAAAGATTCAGGGTCATTTCCCATAGAGATAATAACATTTATATATTCTCCAATACTGACATACACCCTAGCTTTACCAGATGTCATGCATTCTGCCCTCCAACATTTAATGAGGACCCACCCCTTGGGGACAAAATAAGCTACAATACCTTCTGGCCCGAGAGCTCAGTCCTGCAGGCAAAGAGCACGTACAAGGGGCTCTGGCTGGACCTACTTTCCCAAGCAACACGCAGCCTTCACAGAAGCTCGGGTTTCACCAGTTTTAAAGGTTGCTTACTAGCTCACCCCACCCCCAAGCCATGGAGATGATGGCTCTTAGTCCCACAGGTGACTCAGCTTGGGTCACCAGACACGAAGAGGCAGCCCTCAAAGAATGGATACTGCCCACACTAAATGATGACCATATGGAATTACCATTAAAGGCCTGGCCTATGCCAGAGGCACAGGAAGCCTCTAACAAGTGTTGGTCCCTATGGATGCTGACAGGGAGCACTGCGAAGACAGCCCAAAGTAGAGGAAGGCGGCATTGTTTATGGTGGGCCTTGCTTGGAATCTTCTGTGCAGTGGGGTGATGGTGATGCTGTTGGGTGCCCGACTGGTAGTTTGTAAAGACAGGCCTTCCGGGTCTGCTGTAGTACCCCAGCCTACAATCCCAGGTATGCTGGAAAGCTGGTAGAGGGAGGCAGAGAGCCCTGGATTTCAATCCTTACACCCTAAATGGGCCCTCTGGCTCCAAGGCCTGAACACAGTCAAGGCTCTGCGACCCCAGCTCAAGTCTTACAGATGGACAGATGGCCCTCTGATGGCCAGGCTCTCCTCTGCATTGGTCACTAATGCTGTACAGCACAAACCCAGACTCAGGGCCCCAGGCTAGGAGCTTCACATGCAGAGATACCAGAGACTTCCCGTGTAGTCATCCCAGTCTCCAGGATGTGCACAAGCCACCAACAGATGCCACATATGATCAGGAGCACACTGTGTGACTCAGGAGCACCATAAAGCCTACACCAGCAAGACCCAAAGCAGATAACAGGCTTGTGCAGCCCTGATGCAAATCAAGGTGTTCTGGCCTCGAAGGCTTGCATTAGGCACCAGATGCCCAATCCTCCACTTCCCTTTGTGAGTGGACACAGGTAAGATGACGCCCACATCCAGATGACCAAACACCTCCATCCATGAGACCATTGGTGGAATGTCACCGCTTCAGAGCAAAACATCATACCTAGAGGTCACAGGGGAAACAGAATGGAGACAGCAACGGATCTCACTCAATGGTCACCTGCATCCTCTCTCTTTTGCTGCAGAGGCTGGGGACATCCTTAGCCAGCTGAGACAGTGCCGGTCATGTCCAGTAGACTTGACTTGCATGGCACTTAACTGGGCTCATGCTTACCTAAATACCCAGAACATGACCCCACAGAATGGCATTTTCTGAGACACTGTTTGCCTTCAGTGAGGCCTCATTAGCTATGCCCCCTACTGTAAGGAAGCCACAAGGCCTAGGCCAGTTGGGAAGCTGCCCAGTAGTTATGCAAAACTCGTGGAACTAGGAGACCCACACATTACAACAGCCAGTCTAACTGGATTTCCCAATAATGCCGCTCTCTCCTGCCTCAGTGGGGAAACACTTAGGGATTGGAGTTGCTTTATGTTCTAACTTCGGGGGCCACCAGAGGTTGTAACAACTGCCAGGATATCCCTCTTGCACACACCACCAATGCTCCTCTCCACATCCACATTTTGCTGGGCCCCTCCAGACAGCAACAAGGCCCCTATAATTGTCCCTTGACACCCCATTCCTAATATGGCCCTGTGCTGTACTGAGACCTGTGCCCAGTTCCTCAAACCTCTGCTGGCTCCATAGGACACTGGCCTGGAGTCCCCTGCAGTGCAGCCTCCCTGAGGACCTGGCCTTCACCATCTGACACAAGACTAAGCCCTCAGCCTCTCTGAGACTCTCCCAGTTGCTGCCAATGCTTATGTCTAACTTCTCTTCCTTGACAGAGACACAGCAGGGCTTCTGAGATGGTCCTGAAGCCTAGGCACATGGCACCACAACCTTGCCTATTTAGAATCATGCTCCTTCTAAGAGACTAATAAGTGGGTACTTAGGGGTTGTTATTTTCATTTCTCTTTTCCACGAACCTGGTCCCATTTACCACACCATGAGGAGGCATGAGATGGTAAGGAACAGAATATAGACATAAATGTCACTCTTCACCATCTTACATATAACAGGTATTTTTTATGTTTAGTTTTGCCAATTGAACCCAGGACTCATGCAAACTAGGCAAGTGCTTTTCCACTGAGGGATGCCTTGAGACTGCTCAGCACTGGTTTGGGTACAATGTCTTTGACCTCACAACCCCAGAGGGAACGGCTAAGGACAATGTCTCTACCATCTTGGCACCCTCCTTGAGGGCCATCAATCTGATGACTGCTTGGCCCAGATGCTGCGACAGTCCTTTACCCCGGCCTTTCTACTGGCCAAACAATTAGATGCTGGATTCTTTGGGAACTGCATGCTGCATGCACATCCATCAGTCAGGGAGACTCCAGTGTGGTCTGCCCAGCTCCACAACACAGGCAAGACTGGCATACGAGCTCACCCGGGTCCCAGGCTGCCCACTATGCCAAAAACTCTAATTGGCTCTCCTCGTGAGACCCCAGCCACTGGGAGGCTGATCCAGAGTTTCTTCTAAGCCCTCTTGTGTGGTCTTGCCAATCTTATCTTAGTCATCTTAGCAAAGCATGAATATGACCTGCAGACTATGATTTCCTGACAGCTTTAATGTGTCTTTCTTCTGGGTGCTTTTCACACAGGATTCATGTCCAAATGCTCTAACAACTTAAGAGGAAGGAAGAAAGAGCTTGGTTACCAATTGGAGCAGGCAAAGACAGCTGGACAAAGGGAAGATGGCCCTTTGGGGACCCTCTTCCTACCCCACCACCACAACTAATTGTTCAATCGCCCTTGTGCAAGAGATGTTGGAAATGCCCAATAGAAACACACAGAGATGACGACACCCCACCAAGTGCCCTTTAAATAGGGGAAGTGTCTCCTGTGAGTGTGTGGCTGCTGTGGCTGCAGGAGACCTGGGACTCAGGACTGCTCTCTGCCTGCTTCAGTCGCCCAGCCTCGCTGAGGATCTGTGAGTAACTGAAAGCTCTAGAGCTGTGCCCTCTGCTCACCTCATTGGCCTGATAGCACTTCCTCTGTGCAGGATCCCCATGTGGGAGGCCCTGCGGGGGTCCTCTGCAGGCCCCTGGGAGCTGCCCAGGGGTGTACCTCTCAGCTAAGTTACTGAGGAGCTCAAAGGCTCCAGACATGCACACCCTACGGGTTCTGTCCTGCTCAGAACAGTGGCTCCTTCAAACATTCCCTGATTTTGAGAAATGTCCACTGACGTCTGCGGCTCATGTTTCAACCAGGTCATTTGGTTTGGCTACTGACGTGCTCTGTTGCCTGTGTCTGTGGACATGAATCCTGTCTGAACTCCTGCTTTCCCTGTGTTTTCTCCCATTTCCTGGTGTGCTTCCTCATCCAGCTGGTGGCTTCCTGTGTGTGGAAAGCTGCCTGGTCTGAGGCCACCCCATAGCTCCACCTTGGCTTCTGTTGCCTCTGCCTTTGGTGTCACAGGCAAGACCTCACTGCCCAGTCCAGGGTCAAGAAGGCACCTCTACGTGTCCTTCCAGTCGTCCTCTGTTCTCAGGTCTTGTGTTGAGGTTTTAAATCCATTTGATGTGAGATAAAGGTCCAATAATGTACATTCTACATCAGGTGGTGCACTTTAGACACAGGTTCTAAGTAGCCACTGCTTGCTCCAAAAGATGGAAAACATCAACAGGCTTTAGCTTAGGCCACTCTCTGCCCAGGATCCTGCTGAGCTCCTGTCACCCCTGATGAGGCCACTGTGAGCTCCACTCCTGCTCAGGCAGGAGCCTGCTCACCCCCTGACCTCAATACCCCCTTCAGAGGGTGACACAGCCCTGAGCCCTGCTCAAGAGAGCTCACCTTCTACTCCTCTGTGCTCCAGAGGAACTTGCTTTTCAAATATTAAAAAGGAAACATTTGATCTAAAGGGAAATAGGAAATCTAAGTGGGAAATAGAAACCCTTAGCAGAGTGTTATTCGTCATTGTCAGTTTGCCTTGAGGACCTCAAGGACAAGGCTCCCCCTCCTCCCATCCAATGGAGACACAGCCACGGGCTGTGAACCTGCTCCTCACACACCTACAAATGCAGCCGATGACTTCCTCCACACTCTCAGGACCCTGCCTCCAATCCCCCCAGGTGACTCCAGCCATGAGGACCCTCGCTCTCCTTGCTGCCCTTCTCCTGCTGGCCCTCCAGGCCCAGGCTGAGCCTCTCGGAGCAAGAGTTGAGGAGGCCCCAGACCACCAGCAGCCAGGACAAGAGGACCAGGTGGCAACCATCTCCTTTACAGGGGATGAAAACTCGGCTCAGGATGCAGGTGAGTGCTGCCTTCCTGTAGGACACACAGAGTACAAAGGCAGGACGGCAGATGGGCCCCAGACTCAGGCCAGCCACAGTCACTGAAGTGACTTCACTCAAGCCCCATAGCTCTCAAATTTCTCATTGAACAGTGAGTGCCTGATAACTCTTGGCAGAGGTTTTTTTCCTGCGAAAACCTTATATTCCAAGATAGGTTTGTGCAGATACTACTAGGTCTAGTACATGAAGACACTTACTGACCAGTCCTTTCTGGATCTAAATGGGTCGCCTTAGTCTCAGGGAGACAATTTTCTTCTTTCTCTCAGAAGGAACATTTAGGAATGGGAAATGTGTATGAAGGTGTATTCAGTCATATGTGTGATGGGGCAGGAGTGAAGGCAGGCGAAGGTGTGTGCCTGACCATGTGGGTGACCTGAGCTTGCCATGTGCCTTACTCCAATAGGCTGAGTCTGCACAGGCCACTTTCTGTAATGCACTTACAGGAGGAAGCTGCCCACCCAGACTGCACCTCCCCAGACTCTCCTCCTGTCCAGCACTGATTCTGACACTTTCTCTGTGTCTGCAGGTGTAAGGGCAGGAGCGGTGTGCTACTGTAGAATCCTCTGTGGGATCCTGGAGCGCACCTCAGGAAGATGCACACTGAATGGCATCATTTACATGCTTTGCTGCCGTTAAGTCAAGATTTGCGCTCAGACCTAGAAGGGAGCCGCTGTTTCACTGTGCCATGTCATCAATTCCCTCCCAGCCCAAATAGATTCCTTGCATCATTCTCTCTGTTCATTTGCTCCTTGGAAGCTTGCTGTATGTCCCATGAGCACTCCTTTGCGTTATCAACAATGAATGCACTTTAAACAAAATCCGGGCTTCATAGATGGGATTCCAAGGTGAACACAGGTTCAGACAAGGAGTGGTGAGAATGCTGAAATGCAGCTGGTGCCCCTGATTCCCTCTCCTGTCTCTGAGCTCTGCCCTCACTTAGAGTGGACTCACTCTCAAAGACTCTCCCATGTGGTGGCAAAGCAATCACTGTCTGCTTCCAGTTTGCCATTACACCTTCTAGAGAAACCGCCTTCTCTCTTCAAAGTGTGGGACTTTTCCTGAACACACTCTGGGCAGGATCTGGTTTTTAGGCTCTGCGCTGCGGAGGCTCCACACGGACAGCTCTAGGAGTGGAAGGAAGGGTTCTTAGTGGGGACAGCCCACATAGGAAGAAAAGCAGAGTGCCCCTCAGGGTGACGCACTCTTGTCCCCACCATGTGGCACACTAGTGGAGCTGGGTTGGACACACAGAGCTGGGTTCCAGAGGCACACCAGGCACCAGCAGGACTCAGCCCCACCTGGCCCCAGGCACCCGGGTGGATGCCTTCAGCTGTGGGAACCTGACTCTGCCTGTAAAGTGCAGCTTCCAAGGAGACCTAGAACTGAAGGGTTCGGTGGCAGTGACCAAGCCACCCAGAGTTCACGGCCATGCTCCAGGGTGCTGAGGGGTTGAGCCTCAGAGCTTCAGGCAGGGCCACTGAGGGCAGGATCTGGGTGTGGGGAAAGGAGGGCTGGAGCAGGGCCCCCAGATCCCAGGGTCAGGACCAGCATGGCCACAGCTCCCTGCTGCCCTGTGAACCACACAGCCACCCAACACACACACACACACACACACACACACACGACCCCACCCTTCCCTAGCTTGTCCTCCTCTTCTCAACAAAGATGTCATGCTCCTGCTTAAAACCTGTGTCTCTAAAGGGCCAACTCCGTCTTGGTGAGGTAGGATGTGACTCTCACTCCTGTGGGTCCTCTCCTTCCCTCCCCAAGATAAACCCCTGACCTCTGGGCAGTTTGTCCCTGTGTCCACCACAAAAGAGCCCCTGGGAGGTGCCCAGTGTGAGCCCCTGAGTCCTCACCTGACTCCACCCAGTACTTCCCAAGGGATCCTAGAGCACAGACAGGACTGGAGATAGGGGTGCCAGGGCATCTGTGGTACTCCTGCTGTCTGGTCACTGGTAGATGGTCCAAGACCTAGAGCAACAGAGACCATAGGTAGCCGAGAGGGATCCAGTGACACAAGTGGAATCATTTGCAATCTAGTAGACACTGAGATGGGCCCAGACATGGCAGGGACCACCAGAATGAACCCATTCCCAGAGAGCCCAAGGGAACAGGTCCTCTTCCCTCATGCTCTCCACTGGAACTCTGAGGTCTGTCTTAGCCCAAATAAGGGTCTTCCTGTGTGAGACGACCAGAACTGGGCTCCACGGACCACCCACAGCTGGGGAACCAGGACAGTGACCCCAGGGAGCCCAGAGCAAGTCTTTGGGTCTCACACAGTGAAGGACCACCTCCCCCTGTGTGAACTATGAAGGTCTACCACGGGGTACTCCCTAGAAGGTCAGGTGCATTCTTTAGGGTCTTACACCTCCACTGGCTTGAGGTTTTGATAGACCCAGCCTGATTCCCTCTTTAAATTGGGAGCCACCTCACCACAAAGACATGAAAAGCTAATTTCTGCTTTACTATAAATTACTGCAAATTCTGAACTACCTTGGAATGTTGCCCGGGCCTTGAACTCACCCATGCCTGGCTCTCTCTGGCCACATAGTAGCCCACTCTGAAACTTTAGTGACGTCTCATAAATCTTGGCCTTCCCTGGCCTGATAACAACCCTCTCTGAGGCTCTAATTACCTTCATAAATTCTGATGTCGGGGCCAGCAAAAATATAAACTAGCCTTTGTGTTATGCTCGTCAGAGTTTTGTGTCTGTAACTCCCCCACCTCCTTTGTGTAACTTTAGGGGCTTTAAAGTTAGGCTGCAAGAACACTGTGCAGCTGTCTCATTCCCGTGGTTTTTGTTGGGAGAGGCAGCCGAGCCGGTTGAAATAATAAACTTGCTTTAATTTGATATTAATTGGAGTCAGTGTTCTTTTCTTTGTGTCCTGGTCTAACAGTTCTGTGGTCCTTGATGGAAGCCTCCACATCATTCCTAAATTGTGGATGTGGCTACTCCAGATCCCACCTCACTCCAGACCGGCTCCCTCCCCACAGCTATCTTCTATAATTTCACGTTGTCCCTGGGTTTTGTGTGATTCCATATTTCAGATTGCACCCTGTTTCCCCTGCTGGTCAACATCCAACTTCTTCTCTTGATCCTTCTTTGTGGAGGTCAAACCATGCCATACATTTTATTTAGTTCTTCTCTGCCACTGGTTTCCCATAGTTAGAATGTATGACCCATGTTTTGCTCGTCACTTCACCTCAACCTGGGTGACTCCTTAACATGTATGAGGTGATGCAGAATTTAATTCTGACTTCTGCATTATCACAAAATTATTAATTTCATCTAACTGCAACTAGTGATATGAATGATGTTATTTTTGTTAAGCTGCCTGGAAGAAAATTCACTCCTACAGAGAAAAATCACTCCATGTATCCAATTCACATGTCAGTTTATGTCAAATAAAATAATTAAAATCCTTTAGAATTAACAAGAATATATAAATATTGATATTAATGTTTGATCTAAATGCATTAATAGATGGTCTTAATTTCATGAAGCATCAGAACTTTTAAATCAAAAGAGCTGGTTGAGAAAAGAATTTGCGGTCAATCTCCTCCTGCAGCACAACAGACGTGGGAAACTGAGATAGGTTCATGGAAGGAGTGGGGCCGAATTTGAGGCACAGAGTGCGAGAAAAAGGGGGCATGCAGGACCAGGTCCACCACCATGGCATGGGGGAAGGGACGCAGCCCAGAAGAGGGTGAGGTATTGCTCAGGGCAGATAGGGCCAGAAGCCTCTGCCAATCAGGGAGAGGGGCCACGGAGGAGTGGGGCCTCCCTGTCTGCTCTGTGGATGCAGGGGCACAGCCCCATGACCTGGGCTGTTGCTGTGACAATCGAGGCTGGTCTGAGACACATGCCACCTCCAGGCACAGGGGTGGTGGGGAAGAAGGTGAGGTCTTCCCACAGCAACTTCCTCAGCCTCCAGCGAGACCCCAAATCCATGAATAGCAGCAAATATCCACTGCTTATTTGCTGATGGCCCACAGGACATTTGAGATTTCTCCCTTCAATGGGCTACTCCTGTGAAAGAGCAAGGACTGAAGCTTTGGTCAGGTGTGGAGCCATCCCTTTGAAATGGAATTGAAAGAGCCCCTTGTTCCCTGACAGACAATGGAGGCCAAAACCCACAAATGCAAATCTGGAAGCTGACAGTGAAGGACATTGACAACCTCCCCACTAATGTGATCCAGCACTGCTCCACGGCTTCCTTCAGTGTCAAAATATTCTGCCTTTTGCTACAAGATGGTTGATTTCAACTTTTCCCTCAATCAGTCTTGACCTCATTGCGATCGTCTGAATACATTTCTTTCTGGTCAGACTAGACCAGAAGAGACCTCTTCTGTGCCCAGAGGTCTCTTCTCTAGGCACGGCTAGCTTACCTTGGATGTGAATTCCACTGCTATCTCTGCGTTCGCTGCCACTGAAACTGAAGTCTCCTGTCAATCAACCGCCACCTGCACCACTACCACCATTGCTGCTGTCTCTGAATCAGAGGTGGTCAGCCTGAGAGGTCTTCTTTCTGGGTGTTGTGCCACAGAAGGAACTGCTGCCCCAGATGTAACTGAAGCCGACACTGCTGCTGACCCCTGGAGATCACCTGGTGATGCTGCCCCCAAAGCTGCAGTTTCAGCTGCCACTGCCGCCTCTGCTACTGCTGACCCACTGCCTGCTGCCGACAACCACCACCACTACCACCGCTACCACGGCCTAGAGCACTGCTGCGGGGGAGACTCCAGGTTTGGTTGCACGTGGCTGCACCCATTTTGGGACACCAGCCAGGGCCTGGGGCCTGGGTGCCAGCAGGTTTACCACCACAAGAGCCTCTGTCTTGAGACTCCAGCTGGAGCCTGCAGGTCCAGTGTGGGGGTGCCTGTGGGTTTGGAGGAGCCTGGGGTCTTCCTGCTGAGAGTGCTGGTGGCCCTTGTCTAGCTGCTGCATCTCGGGGTTGCTCCTTTGCATGAGTGGATCCCTGGTGGTGTCTCTGCAAGTAGGAGCCTCTCTGAGGTCTTGGAACTGCAGTGTGGCTGAGCCTGAGGTATCTGAAGCCCAGAGCGATGAGATAGAGACTGAGTTGCGAGGGCTGATCTGGGTTTGGTGATCCGGAAGGACATCAGAGACAGGGCTGAGAAACTGTTGAACATTGACAGAACACTTAGACTTTCCAGCAAGATTTACTTTATTTTATTTTTCGATTTGCTAGTATCTCTACCATATTTGGAAGAGGATGATTTTTATGTATCAGTGTGTGGAGAACAATTGTATATGAATGTGTTTTGCATTTTTGTTGTATTCTTATGTCTTTAATTTTTTTCTCTTTGTTTGTATTCTTCCTCTCTCTTATCTATTTTCTTGGATATTCTTTCCAACATTTCTCCAACCAATAGCCAATCTCTGTGTCTGCTAGTCTTCCATTCTTCCTGTGGATTTTTACTTCTAACTTTTCTCTTCCTCCCTTGTGAATATTACATACCATACTACCTCTGTTCTCTCATCCACCATTTGAAATTGTAAACCATTTTAACAAATATTCTGTTTGTACTGTAGTTAGTTATTGAACTCATCATTTTGGCTTAATACGAGAAAGCAGTAGATGCCTTAGTGGGAGCTATTAGGTTTAGGCTATATATTGTGCACACTGGGTGCTCTTGATATTGGTCTCACCAGTAAAGTCATAGGGCTGGAAACCTTCAGGGACATTATAGGTCTATACAGTAGAATTTATGCTGCCTTAGATCCATACTTTAAATGAGAAAACACACCAACAACATGGGGAAAAAAAGGAAATAAAGCACCCCAAACAAACCAAGATGTTTCAATAACAGAAGCCACTGATACCACAATAGAAGAAATGTCCAGGAAGGGACTCATTGATCTGTGAAGTATAGTATAAGGAGTAAAATCAAAGAAAAAAATACAGGAAGTGAAAGACCACTTCAGTAAAGAGTTAGAGATCACGGAATTAAAAACAAGCAGAAATCCTCGAAATGAAGAAATCAGTAAACTGAATTATAAATTCAATAGAAAGCATCACCCACAGACTAGACCACTTGGAAGACAGAACCTCAGACAATGAAGACAAAATATATAATCTTGAAAGTAGAGTTGACTATGCAGAGAAGATGGTAAGAAACTATGAAGAACTCCAAGAATTATGGGATAACGTGAAATGACTAAATTTAAGAGTTTTCAGAATAGATGAAGGAGCAGAGATACAAAACAAAAGAATGCACAATCTTTTCAATGAATTATTATAATAGCAGAAAAATTTCCAAACCTAAAGAATGGAATGGAAAATCAAATACAAGAGGCTTACAGGACACTAAATGTACAAAATTACAGCAGACCCCCACCAAGACATATTACAATGAGAATGACTAACACACAGAATAAAGATAAAATCTTAAAGGCTGTGAGACAAAAAAATCAAATTACATATAGGGAGAAACCAATTCAGATCTCAACTGATTTCTCAGCCCAGACCCTCAAAGTTAGGAGGTCCTGGAATAATGTATTTCAGGCTCTGAAGAAAATGAATGCCAATCAAGAATTTTATATCCAGCAAAATTAAGTTTCAGATTTGAATATAAAATTAAAACATTCCATGATGAACAAAAATTTAAAGAATTTACAACTAGAAAGTGTACACCACAGAGCATTCTCAACAAATTATTCCATGAGGATGAAATGAAAAAAAAAAGTGAAAACCAGGAAAGGGAGGATCTATGCTAAAGAAACATTCAACAAATGAGAAACTAAGAAATAAATCAAAATGACAGGGAATACAAATCATATCTCAATAATAACCTTGAATATTAATGACATAAACTCATCAATCAAAAGACATAGACTGACAGATTGTATTAAAAAGCGAGACCCAACAATATGCTGTCTTCAAGAGACTCACCTCATGGGCAAAGACATCCACAGGCTGAAGGTGTATGGATGGGATAAGACTTATCACTCATGTATTGTGTAAACAAGCAGGGTTTTCCATTCTCATCTCAGATAAAGTAGACTTCAAACCGAAGTCAATCAGAAGAGACAAAGAAGGACATTTCATACTTCCTAAGGGAAATATATATAAGCAGGACATAACAGTTATAAATATTTATGCCCCAAACAGTGGAGCATCTATGTACATTAAACAAATCCTTCTCAATTTCAAGAGTCAAACAGACCACAATACAATAATACTAGGTGACTTTAATACACTTCTCTCACTACTGGACAGATCTTCCAAACAAAAACTAAATAAGAAAATTATAGAACTAAATAATGTGATCAATAATTTAGTCTCAACAGACATATGTAGAATATTTCATCAAACAATGAGAAAATATACTTTCTTCTCAGCAGCACATGGTTCTTTCTCTAAAAAGACCATATCTTATACCACAAAGCACCTCTTAATAAATACAAAAAACCAGAGATAATACCGTGTATTCTATCAGATGACAATGTAATGAAATTAGAAATCAATGATAAAATAAAAAAAATAGAACCTAATATAACAAATGGAGACTAAATGATACACAATGGAATGATGAATGGATAGTAGAAGAAATCAAGCATGAAATAAAAAATTCTTAGAGGTAAATAAATTGCTGAGTGCCATATCGGAGTCGGAATGACGAATGGCATTTTTGCCAGAACAGAGTGGTTGAGAGGTGATGACGGCAAGCCATTGAGATGATAATGGTTATGTTAAGCTGTGTATTCATTTTTTATTATTATTAGTTGTTCAAAACATTACAAAGCTTTTGACATATCATATTTCATACATTTGATTCAAGCGGATTATGAACTCCCATTTTTACCCCGTATACATATTGCAGATTCACATCTGCTACACATCCACTTTCAATTATACATTAGACCCCTGCTGTCCACCTCGGCCTGCTACTTTGGAGTTCTCCGCACTACTTTGGAGTTCTCGCGGGGATTCCCGGAGAGTTCCCATTGGTTGGGGAAGTGTGAGAGGAGGAATTTTGGGAGGAGGGATTTCCGGTTGGTGTGGTGTGTCCCGGGAGAAGGCCGCGTGCGTGCGTTTGCATTCGCAGGAGTTCAGAAATAAAGTTTGTTCCTGCATCAGTGGCTCGTGATTTGTGCCCAGCCAGACTGAGGCAGTAAATGAGAACACTGATAGAACATATCAAAATCTCTGGGACACTATGAAGGCATTACTAAGAGGAAAGTTTATTGCATTGAGTACAGTCATTAAAAGAATAAAAAGTCAACAAATAAGTGACCTAACACTACATCTCAAAGTCCTAGAAAAAGAAGAACAAATCAACACCAAAAGCAGGAGAAGACAGGAAATAATTAAAATCAGAGCTGCCATCAATGAAATCGAAACAAAAGAAACAATTGAAAAACTTGACAAAACAAAAAATTGGTTCTTTGAAAATATAAATAAAATAGATAAACCCCTGTATAGGAGTTCTGTGTTTGGGATTGGGTCTCTGATGCTCTTCGTGATTGTGGCATCGGTGATTGTGGCACGCTTGGTGGTAGGAAGTTTCTGTGCAAAGGTGCAGAATGCCTGGCTGCTGGGAAACTCCATGTTAAAGACATGGGATGCCTGGCCACTGCAGCAATGCTCTTCAGGAGGGTTTCCACCTTGACCTTAGTTAGGCTCATAGCTCCTAGGAATAGAAGAATCTGTTTCCTAGAAAACTACAATGTTTTATCAAGCCCCAGTGCTCCCGGAGCTGCTCGCCTGGTAGTAACTTCAGACAATGGACTTTCCTGAGAACTGCACAGAGCTCCTAACATTGTATACTGTAACTGTGAAATGAAACTGCAGCATAAGAACCTTTACTGATACTCTAAACAATAATGTGGTTATGGTACTAATGACCTAATGTCCCCTGTTGGTATAAATAAAGGAGGCCGCTTGGACAAAGGGCCACTCTGCCACCTTCCCTGCCCCTGCACCTTGTCCCTGTGTCTCCTTTCTTTGAGATTCTTTACACCCCTGGCCAGGCTAATGAAGAGAAAAAGAGAGAAAATGCATATTACTAAAATTCAAGATGAAGAAGGAAATATCACAATGGACACGTATGATGTACAGAAGATAATTAGAAATTATTTTGAAAATTTATACTCAAATAAAATAGAAAATATTGAAGACATTGACAAATTTCTAGAGACATATGTGAACTGAATGAGGAGACATACGTGATTTAAACAGGTCAATTTCAAGTAATGAAATAGACAACACCATCAAAAGCCTACCAACCAAGAAAATCCCACAACCAGACGGATTCTCAGACGAGTTCTACAAGACTTTCAAAGAATTAACACCAATCCTCCTCAAAGTATTCCATGAAATAGAAAAGAAGGGAACCCTTCAAAACTCATTCTGTGAGGCTAGTATCACCCTAATATCAAAATCAGAAAAAGACACATCAAGGAAAGAAAACTTCAGACCAATATCCCTGATGAACATAGATACAAAAATTCTCAATAAAATTCTGGAAAATCTAACACAAAAACACATTTAAAAGATAGTGCACCTCGATCAAGTGGGATTCATCCCAGGGATGCAGGGTTGGTTCAACACAGGGAAATGAATAAATGTAATTCATCATATTAATAGACTTAAAAACAAGAATCATGATCATCTCAATAGATGCACAAAAAGCATTTGACAAAACCAACGCATCTTCATGTTCAAAACACTAGAAAAACTAGGGATGGTAGGAACATACCTCAACATTGTAATATGCTAAACCCAAGGTCAGCAGCATTCTAAATGGAGAAAAGTTGAAAGCATTCCCACTAAATTGGAACAAAACAGGGATGCCTTCTCTCACCACTTCTATTCAACATCACCTTTGAAACTCTAGCCAGAGCAATGAGACAAAAGAAGGAAATTAAAGGGATACAAATAGGTAAAGAAGAACTCAAACTATCACTATTTGCTGATGACATAATTCAATATCTAGAAGTTCCAAAAAATTCCACTAGAAAATTTCTAGAACTAATAAATGAATCCAGCAAAGTAGCAGGATAAAAAATCAACACCCATTAATCAAATGCATTCCTAGACATCAGCAGTGAATCCACTGAAAGAGAAATTAGGAAAACTACTCCATTCACAATAGCCTCAAAAAAAAAATACAATAAAATACCTAGGAATCAATCTAACAAAATAGGTGAAAGACCTCTATAATGAAAACTACAGAACAGTAAAGAAAGAAATTGAAGAAAACCGCAGAAGATGGAAAGATCTTCCATGCTCCTGGATAAGCAGAATTAATATTGTCAAAATGGCCATATTACCAAAAGCATTATATAGATTTAATCCACTCCTATTAAAATCCCGATGACATTCTTCGAAGAAATAGAAAAGGCAATCATAATTTTTTTTGGAAAAATAAGAGACCCAGAATAGTTAAAGCAATCCTTAGCAAGAAAAGTGGAGCAGGAGGCATCACAATACCGACCTTAAACTATACTACAGAGCTATAGTTAACAAAAACAGCATGGTATTGGCACCAAAATAGACTTGTAAATCAATGGTACAGAACAGAAGACACAGACACAAACCCACATAAATATGGTTATCTCATACTACACAAGGATGCCAAAAACATTCACTGAACAAAAAATAGCCTATTCAAAAATTATGCTGGCAAAACTAGAAATCCATATGTAACAAAATTAAATTAAACCTCTATCTCTCACCCTGCACAAAAATCAACTCAAAGTGGATCAAAGACTTAGGCACTAGAACCCAGAATCTGCACCTACTAATAAAAGGAAAAAATAGGCCCAAATTTTCACCACATCAGCCTAGGATCTGACTTCCTTAACAAAACTCCTAAAGCCCAAGAAGTAAAATCAAGAATCAATAAATTGGATGGATTAAAATTAAAAAGCTTCTTCTCAGCAAAGGAAACAATTAATAATGTAAGGAGAGAGCCTACAGATTGAGAGAAAATATTTACCACATGCACCTCCAATAAAGCATTAATCTCTAGGATATATATAAAGAACTTAAAAAATCTAACACCACCCAAAAAATAATCCAATAAATAAATGGGCTAAGGAGCTGAACAGACATCTCACAAAAGAAGAAATACAATTGATCAACAAATATATGAAAAAGTGTTCAACATCTCTAGAAATTAGAGAAATGCAAATCAAAACTACTCTAAGATTTCATCTCACTCCTGTCAGAATGGCAGTCATCAAGAATACAGGCAACAATAAATGTTGGTGAGGATGTGAGGAAAGGGCACACTCATACATTGCTGGTGGGACTGCAAATTGGTGCAAACACTATGGAAAGCAGTATGGAGATTCCTCAGAAAATTGGGAATGGAACCACCATTTGACCCAGCTGTCCCACTCCTTGGTTCATACCCAAAGGACTTAAAATCAGCACACTATAGTGACACAACCACATCAATGTTTATAGCAGCTCAATTCACGATAGCTAGACTATGGAACCAACCTAAAGTATCCCTTAATAGATGAATGGATAAAGAAAATGTGGTATATATACTTAATGGGATATCACTCAGCTTTAAAGAAGAGTGAAATTATGGCATTTGCCAGTAAATGGATGGAGTTGGAGAATATCAAGCTAAGGAAAATAGGCCAATCCCACAAAACCAAAGGCTGAATGTTCTCTCCAATATGCGGATGCTAATTCATAGGGGGGGGGGCAGCCCTAGGGAAGAATAGCATTGCCTTAGATCAGGTAGAGGGAAGTGATGGGGGACGGGGAGGGGATGTGGGGATGGGAAAGACAGTAGAAGGAAGCAGACATTGTCACTGTATGGATCTATGTGACTGCATGACCAATGTGATTCTGCACCCTGTACACTCAGAAAAATGAGAAATCATACCCCACCTATGTATGACATGTCAAAGTGCATAAGTGCATTCTACTGTCATGTGTAACTGATTAAAACAAATAAAAATATTTTTTAAAAAGAAGTCAAAAAAATGAAGAAGAGCAAAAGAATCCATGGGAATATCACGGTCAGAATCACTTGAACAAACATCCACATTACAGGAGACCCATGGGAAGAGAAGAAGAACAGGAAATCATTTAAAGTGCTGAGAACTTCTGAAGAATGGGGAGTGGCGTGGGCATCTAGATTTGTGAAGCTTGACAAATTAGGGATTCATCCCAAAGACCTTCCTTGACATGTATTACCATCAACCCATAAAGTGAAAGACCAACAGCGGATTCTAAGAACAATACAGGAAATGCATCAAGTCACATTTGAGGGGATTTCCATTAGGTACTTAAGAATTTTCTCAGCAGACACCTTGTAGGCTAGGAGAAAATGTTGCAGCCATGAATTTTGCACCCAGAAAGCCACGCTTGAGCAATACAAAAGAAACACCGGCCTTAGTAGACCAACAGAAGCAGAGAGAACTCACCGTTAGGTCCATCCTGCAGGAAACCTTCAAGGTAGAGCTTCACCTGGAAGTGGAAAAGATAACCAGCAGCATGAGAAACACCCTCACGGGCAGAGGTGAGTTCAAAAGCAGTTTGAAAGTATCCATCCCCCTAACAGTGTCTATGACTGAAAGTGCCTAGGAGGGGGCTAAAAGGGAAACGCTCCTTAACATCTGCACTCAGATGTTAAGAAACACACAAACCAGAAAAATTTACCTGAAGGCAGAAGACAGCAAAATTAGAAAGTGTGGGAGAGAGTACAGTTCAAAGAACTGCACTGACAGGAGCCACACTGGGTGACCGTGCCTTCCAGCCTGATCACTGTGGGGATCTGAAAGATCACCGTAACTGGTGCCGTAGTGCCATGACTCCTGACCAGGACTTTTCCCCCTCTTGGATAGTGAGGAGCTTCTCTGCATGGGGCATGCCCTTAGAGTTGAGTTGCACTCACCTGTTTCCTTTGTAATCCTTTCCCTGTGCCCTGTTGGGATAGAATGTTCCATGGAAACTCCCTTTGTGTGTCCCCTTCTCTTGCTCTGCTTTTGGGTGTGGCCTTCCTAGGTGTCATTCAACCTGCTGACAGCAGAAAACATGAAGCTAGACTCAACCCCTTGAAACCTGACCCCTTGCCTCATTTGAATGGCTTCTCCCCAATAAAAGTGTTCAATGCTCTCTCTCTCTCTCTCTCTCTCTCTCTCTCTCTCTCTCTCTAACTCTATCTTTATCTCTATCTCTCTCTCTCTCCATGAACCACTAAGGTTGGAAGAGCCATCACAAGACCCAAATGAAAAGGTATTTCTCTGCCTCTGTGTGATTATTTTGTGCAGCCCAGTTCACCTGGAGTGACTCTGAGTCTCTAGTAGTGGAATGCAGCACTGCATGAACCAAGTTCAAGTTCTGGCCAGCCCTATGTGGTCTCCTGCATTTCAAATGTTTCAACTACACCCAGCAATAGCTATAAAGCAAACAGCACAGCATTCCCACAAATTCGACAAGAAAGGATCAATGCCTGTCATTTCTGAAAACTCCCAAACTTCAAAGGAAAGTAAAAGAAAAGAAGAGAGAAAAATAACACACAAACATCCAGAAAAGTATTCCATAATGGCAGGAGTACGTTCTCTCAGTATTGACTCTAAATGAAAATGGATTGAATCAGCCGGGTGCAATGGCACACACCCGTAATCCCAGTGGCTCAGGAGGCTGAGGCAGGAGGATCACAAATTCAAAGCCAGCCTCACCAAAAGTAAGGTGCTAAGCAATTCAGTGAGTCCCTGTCTCTAAATAAAATACAAAATAGGGCTGGGATGTGGCATAGTGGCCTAGAGCCCCTGGGTTCAATCCCCTATGCAAAAAATAAGAAAGATTATGGATTGAATCTTTCAATGAAAGATACAGAACAGATATTTGTCCATTATATTGTGCTTTAAAGTTGTACGTAGTGTACTATATATTTGTACATACACACAATACAACAATCTAATTGGGCCCAAATTATTCCCCTGTTGAATAGATTTTTTTGAATGCAATCACAGCTGTGCGTGAGAGATTCACCACACACAAAAGGCCACATAGTGAAAAAGTGTTGGGAAATGAGGATTCAGGCAAACGGAAGCCAAAAGAAACAAGAAGCAACTTACCTGTATCAGATAAAACAGCCTGTGAACCAAAAACTATGGGGCACAAAGAGAGTCACAAACACTGATGAATCAAGAGGATACAACAATTGTACATATATGTGCCAACACCAGAAGACACTGATTTTTTTATAAGTCAAATATCTAAAGAGAGAAAGACGGTAGAGAACAATGGAGAACTTTAAGCCCCACATTTAGAAATAGATAAATCACCCAGATGCAAATATCAAATTTAAAATCTGTGACGTAGACCAAATGGACTTCAGATGAATTGAGAGAACTTTCCAGGCAACCAAAATAAAATACACATTTTTCTCAACAGCACATGGGAACTGTGTCCTGTACACATCATCTGTCAGTCCACAAGACAAGTCTCAACAAGATTTGAAAAACTAATATCACATCAACTGTCTGTTCTCAACACAATGGAATAGAATGGGAAATCAACAGACAAATCAACAGCAGGAACTTTAGAACTACACACACACACACACACTCACACACACACACACTCACACACCCACATGCACACACATACACATGCTCACACACACTCACACACATACACACACTCACACACATACACACCCTCACACACATACACACCCTCACATACACACAACTCACACTCACATACACACACACTACACACATGTGCACACTCATACTAACACTCACACACATACACACTCTCACACACTCACACACACACACACTTCACACACACACACACACACACACACACACAGAGATGGAAATTAAACAACATTCTCTGGAATGACCAGGGAGGCCATGACAAGATTCTTTAAAAACCAAGCAATTCTGTGAGATAAATGGAAATGGAAACCAGCAAAGTGAAACTTGATGGGAGTAGTGCAGATTGGGCTCAGAGGGAAGCAGAAAATGACTGTGAGCAAGACCTTCCGGAAGCAGGGAGGGCTCACATGAGCCATCCCATGGGGCATCTCCAAGAACCATACAGTGCAAAACATGCAGCTCAAACTGGAAGAAGGAAAGATAAAGACCAAAAAGAGATGAATGAAGAACAGGTTGACAACAAATAGCAGATTGGTGAAATGCAGTGGGAGGTTCCAAAACACTGAAAACATCGACACACTTTATACCAAGTACTAATACAAGAGTAGAGGATTCAAATAAGTAATATCTGAGACGAAATAGGAGATATAACAACTGATACTACAGAAATTCAAAGGATCATCAAAACTAATACAGACAAACATACCCCAAGGCTTTGGAAAACCTCAAAGAAATGGAAAACTTCAGGCACAAAGAGCCTATCAAGACTGAATCGTGACAAAACAGAAAATCTGAACAGATCACTGAAGAGTGAAAAATTGAACCAATGATATAAACTCCATCAAAGGAAGGCCCCAGGTCCTCACAGCTTCAGCACTAAATTCTATGAAATATTGGAAGAAGAATTAGCATCTGTTCTTTTCAAAGTATTCCAAACTATCTAAAAGGAAGGGATTCCCCCAGGTGGTTTTCTTCTGAATTCTATTGAGTAAACCCCACGGCAGATGTTCAGCAGGAAACATGTCATCCCCATCAGCACCGCCAGCTTCTACCAGGCTCAGACAACACAGGGAGCTCACAGCATGAGCAGGAAGCTACCAGGACAGAGAACTTCAAAGGGACTCCAGGGCAGGCCTGCCACCCCCTCCAAAGTCACCTGCAGCCTGGGCTCTGAGCCTGCTCCTCGCACACCTATAAATGCAGCCGGCTCCTCGCTCCACTCACACTCAGGCCCCTGCCTCCTCTCCTCCAGTGACTCCAGCCATGAGGACCCTCGCCCTCCTCGCTGCCCTTCTCCTGCTGGCCCTCCAGGCCCAGGCTGAGCCTCTCCCAGAAAACAATGAGGAGGCCCCAGACCAGGAGCAGCCAGGGGAAGAGGACCAGGACATGGCCATCTCCTTTGCCGGGCCTGAGGCCCCTGGTCTTCAGAGATCAGGTGAGAGACCCCACCATGGTGCAGTATGGAGGGCAGAGGAAGGCTGCAGGTGGGCTGGAGAACAGGTCCCCAGGGGTCTGCACCCCTTACACGACTGCAGCCAACTCTCTTAAACTTGACATTCTCTCCTAAACTCAAGAAGAGCAAAATGAACGTAAGAGAATTTCTTCTTTCAGAGATTTTAGATTCAGAGTTCATGTTTCAAAATCATGCCTTAAAGATACGTATAGACATACAGGCTAGTACATATTGGATCATCTTGCAAAGACCCACAGGGAAGATACTTTGCTTTATTAGAGGAGATTTTAGAAACGGAAACCCGGAGTAAGGTGTGCTCAAACACACGTGTGGGCACACGGAACCCAAGACAGGTGAGAATGGGTCTCCAAGCCTGTGAGTGACCAACGCGTGCTGTGCATTTCTGTTGCTAATCACAGGGCTTGTTCCACTGCTGGTGTAGTGTCCCCAACAGGGCAGACCCTCACCCCACAAGGGCCTTCTCTAGGACACCCAGGTGTCTGCCCCCAGTGCCCAATACATGTTTCTGTTTCTGTGTCCCCAGGTCTACCAAGAAATCCTCCCTGCTCCTGCAGAAGAGGAGGCTGCTCCCTTTCAGAGCGCTTTTCTGGGTCCTGTTTCCAGGATGGGAAGCGCTACCCATTGTGCTGCCGCAGAGGATGGTGAACCCAGAAAATGAAGATCATCATTGACTCTGAGCTCTGCAAGGGAAAAGGCATCGCCTTTGACCTGTCCTCAAATTTCTCTCTCTATCTCCAATAAATTCCGTGCAGACCTTTCTCTGTGTTCATGCATCTTTGATGATTGCCAGGCGTCTCAGTCAGTACTCTTCCATCAGAGACCAGAATCTGAAATGAAATACTCATAAACAAAATCCTGCCTGAATTCTGGAAATGTCAACGTGAAGTCAGAGAGCTCAGATGACACTGCCGAGGCCGCCCTTCCACTGCTGTCCCTGAGCTCAGCCTTCATGTGGATTCATGCACTCTCACAGACCTTTCCCACGTCCCTTGGCTTCCCCAGTCTACACCTATTTCCTTTCCAGAAAGGCACCACCCTCTTCCCCAGGTACTGGAGATATTCAGATGAGACATTAGTCCTGTGGGTGTGTGTACAGTACGACGGTTGGAACCCTAGGGTGTTCTACTGTGGAGCTACAGCCTCAGAACTCTTCATCTTTGATTTTGAGACAGATTCCCACTAAATTACCAAGACTAGCCTCAAAATTGTACTCCCCCTACCTGGGCCTCCTGGGTAGCTGGAATGACAGGCCAATGCCACTTTAAGACCTGGAGTTGCTTCAGCTACATTCCAACAACATTCACAAGGAATGGATTGTTAAAAGGGCAGTGAATTTGACAGAAAGAAGAGCTGCTCAACATTGTCACGGACACATTATCACTTTAAGGAAGCGACCTGTAGCAAAAGCTAGATTTTATACACATGCAATGGGTCTTCGTGAAACTGAACAGAAGGGAAGAGTCCCCACACGCACTCTGCAGCTCACACTCTTGGCTGCCTAAACGCTGCTGAGAACCTGACACTGCCTGGAAAACACCGTTTCTAAGGGACACCAAGGAAAAGTGAGCAGAAATAAAGTGAAGAAACATAAAGCTCCTGGTTTCTCCAAGAATCCAGGAGCCCCCACGGAGGCTGCAGGCTGCTGGGCTCTGACATCCAAAACATCACGCATGTCGGGGGTCAGGTAGGGAAGCAGGTCAGAGGAGAAGACAGCAGTGGCCCACTGTGTGACCAGCAGTGTCTGGTCCGGAAGCCAAGGCTCCCCTGATGCTGTATGTGCAAGGATATCTGCCCCAACATCACACCAGGCTGGCTCTGCGCCTCTCCTGAGATTGACCTTCTTCCAACAGGTCACACTGGGTCTTGCCCAAAGTTAGGTGTCAGAAGGGCCTGTCTGACATTGATGGGACAAGACCCTTCTGACTTCTGACCTCTGCTTCCTTCCTCAGACACCTTCAGTGTCTTGGACATGTGTTCAGCAAGTCCCTCACATGCCCTTCAGGTAGTGACCACAGTCCCTGTTGAGGCTTCTAGAATGAGCCCAGACACCTCATCCTCTCTGGAGTCTTGTGCCATTGCTTGCCCAGCAATGACTACCTCACGCTAGTCACTGAGTCTTTTGATCAGGCCAGCACTGAAAGCTCCTGATTTTAAAATGAGCATAATGTGGACCTTCCCGATACATCTGTATTTACTAGATTTCCACCAATAGAATCTATAGGCCTGCCATTTCTACTATTTGAGTGACTAAAGTTAAGTACATGGCCTCCCTTCCCAAAATCACATTGCATTCTCGCCCCCATAAGATAACACCTAGAAAAAACATTGAGGTGGAGAAAAGACCATATCCGGGCAGATCATGGCTCTTGACAGCTTTTGCACACTGTCTCAGGCCAGATCCTGCAGGCCAACTGTGCCCTTCTTCTCCGTGATGGTGCTAATTTGCAATCAGGGAGTGCTGCGGCATTGCTAGTGGTTGCCTCCCCACCCCCGCTGCAAAGCCGGATTATGGGCATTGTGATGGGGAAGGGAGGAGAAATTCCCACCAGGAAATCAGTTTGGTTCAGGCCCTTCATTCCCTTGCCTCACAGAGGCAAAGAAATCCTTCCTGCCCCTGCCAAACAGCTCCCAGGCTGCCATCCCCTTGACCTGGCTCCATTTTCTCAACCTTGAAGGACAAACTCAGCCTTTTTGTCTTGCCTTAATATTTCCTGTGTTCCTTGAAAGCGCTTCAGTCAAATGCTTTTCAACAAGAAGGTGCCTAAATTAATATTATTAGACTTTCTGGAAACAACCTTTGCATAGTTCTGCACTAGATGACTCCACTCCCCAAACTTATTTCCTACAGTGGGTTTAGGTAGAAGCACTGAGTTCCAGAGCTGCTCACAACTTGTGTGACACCTTCACCTTCAGGTCCTTATACGTGCCCACAAGGAAAATCAGTCCAGGCATGCTTTGCTGATCTGTTTCAAGCTATAAGTATCCACAGGCTTAGGAAGGACATGCCATTACCCAAACTGTCACAGCTGGTCAACAACAGCATGCCAAGCTGTCCATCCTGAAGGGATCGAAGGGCAGAAGATTTTGTTGGTGACCTCAGAGCCCCGTGGTGTTCATATATCTCCAGCAGCTCTTGGACTCAAGCCTCATCCATGGAATCAACTTTATTTCCTAGGTTCAGCTATACTGGGACTAGTGACCCAATGCAGGCACTTGGCCTTCTGTGATAAGAACTGATGCAAGTAGCACTAGGCACTGACCCCTCCCCTCTGCAGACCTTGGGGAAACAGACTTGAGTTTTGAAAACATCAGTGCCACCTGCTGCCCATGATATGCTCATGCAGTGACATGTGCCCAATTTCCTATAGGGACAGGTCCCACCGACCATGGTATTCATGTAGACACTGCTTCCTCTCAGGACTCTGGATGTTGCACCGGTAAACACTGAAGCTAGACAGGAGAAGAACACAGAGACAGCCATTGGCCCCAGCTGATAGTATTCCCGTGCAATCTCAAAGGGGATGGGCCATTGCTGAGCTTATATGGGCAGTGGGGATGGGGTAAACAGAGGAAGACAGGGGTCAGATTAGGCCCTCATGCCTAAGGATCCTGCTAGGGATGCTCACCTCTAAAGAGTATACAGAAACGTTCTGAATTATGTAAGAGAAAACAATGTTTATTGATATTTGTAATTATTATTGAAAGCACAATCTCAAGAACTGGTCCTTCCAAAATCTTGCTGGAACATCAGTGTTTCCATATAATTAGCTCAGGGATGAAAAAGAGAGGAGAACAGGCGGAACACACAGCAATACCCCACATTGTCTTTTAAGCCCTTTGATGCTCCCCTGGTCTAACACTCTCCTGAACCACATGGGCCAACTATTTGCTTGGTGCCTGTGATGCCTGATGAGCTAAGATTCTAATCTGATAAGCCTCCCTGTTCCTTTCCGTGTAAACACTTACTAATGGCCCTGTGGATGGCCCTTGTGGTATAATCTATTCCACATGGAAGAGACCAGGGGCCTTTAATGTCCATGGGAGACCAACACATCATTCCACATTTTTTTTCAGGTGAAGACTGGTGAACTCATGGAAGCATGTGGCCCTCTAGGATAGGTCAGAACACCTGAGTCAGGGCACCTGAGTCCAGGTAGTGATGAACTAATCATCTTCCCCTTGAGCCAGGATAATAAAGCATGGACTGCTGAAATTCTAAAACGAAAGTTCAAATTTGGGTTGGAAGGAGAAATTTTAATTAGAAACCAGTGTGCAGTTAAAGACCACTTGATGTCCCATGGTTCAGTGCCAAATTCAAATACTTGAGAAACAAGTGTCTTTGTGCACAAGTGATAGTCCTGTTGTATAAAGAAGCTCTGCTTCATGTCTGGGAAAGGACCAGCACTTGGTACTTCTGCTGTTTCCCTGCGCTGCAAATGCCTCTGACACCAGGACCAGCCTGGGCGCCCCTGCTCTGCATCCTGGGGAAGGACACTGCCCTCACACGCCCACCTGGAGACAGCAAGGACACCACTCTGTCCTCGTCCCCTCAATTCCAGGACCCTCCCTCCCTCTCTGTCCTGTGCTCAGGCTCCCCATGGTCACACCTCATCTTCTCCTCTCTGGGGTAACTCAGACCTAGACCCCAGCACACTCCTCTGCCCCACCCATCTCGCTCTCAGGAGCTGCTCCCAGGCACCCTGTCAGGGCCAGCACTGGCCTCTGCTCCCTGTGCTCTCCCTGTGCCCATGTAAGTGTCCGAGTCTGTGCTTTGCTTCTCCCCTCCCTGAACCTGCTCCAGGCTCCTTCGCTTGTCCCATCACCAGGTGAGCAGGATTCCTTATGCATTCTCTCTCCTGTCCCAGGGTCAAGGCAAATGCCACGCCCACAGCTACGTTATACTGACTGTTCTCATAGTGGCTTCACACTGAGAAAAATCCCCCAAACAGGTAAATGTCATCTATGCATAAAGTTCTCTGAATTGTGTAGTAATCTTCAAAAGCTTCCTGTCACTAGAAGCAAAAAAAAAATGGCATCATATATTCTCAAGTCTAGAAAAAGTCTAAAAATTATGGGGCTCACTTATTGAAATGAGAAAGATATTTTAAAATTAATGATTACATTCAACTGTAACAATACCACAGAAATTTAAGACCATAATGTGGCACATATTTTTAAAATCTTAGCTTTTTCAATGGCTGTTTGAATTAGTGATGTTAAAAAAATTCTTTGAAAATAATGAAAGATGGGCTGAGGTGGTGATTCAATCGTAAAACTCCTGCCAAGTATGTGTGAGGCGATCGGTTCGATTCTCAGCACCACATAAAAATAAATGAATAAAACAAAGGTCCATTAACATCTAAAAAAGTGTTTAAAAAGAAATTAATTAAAGAAAATTACTACAAACACAATTATTTTGTTCTTATTTTCTTGGCTTTTAAACTGTTTTGTTGACATAAAACCCACATCCACACATCATTATACAAAGTACATGTATGAAGACTTGAATTGGGTGTCAACATACTTTATATACAAACAAAGATGCAAAAATTGTGGAATATATATGTATTAAGAATTGTAATGCAAACAACAACAACAAAGTAGATGTATAAAGGCAAAAAAAAACAAAAAAAGAATAGCGTTACCTTAGATTAGATAGAGGGAAGTCCAAGGAGGAGAGGGTAGGGGATATAAGGATAAGATAGGAGAATGAAACAGACATTATTACTTTATGTATGTATGTGACTGTATGACCACTGTGATTCTACAATATGTACACTCAGAAAAGAGAAATTATATCCCATCTATGTATATCAAAGTGCATAAACGCATTCCACTGTCATGTATAACTAATTAAACAAATAAAAAATTAATTAAAAAAAAACACATCCATCCCATTTGCACACTCAAATGCTGAATGTAGAGGTCTGATTGTGTTCACAGACACATGCAGCAGCAGCCACAGCCAACATCAGAACATTCATCACTCACAAACAGGACAGGACCTCTCACCTTGGCTCTCTGACCCCATCTCATACTCAAGCACATGCTGAGCTACTTTCTGTCCTCAGAGACCTGCCTGTTCTGAATGCTCCATAGGAATAGGATAATATACTACACTGTGTTTCAAAGTTCAGAGTGTTTGTACACAACCACAGTGAACTGGTTCTCAGTGTCCACTCTCAAGGTGTCATGAAAATGTGCTACATAAGCAAACTTGTAGACATAAGGAAAAAGAAAAACAAACAGATTTAAAAAAAAACAATGAACACCTGTCACTACTGAAAAATACAAGACCATAAAGGGAAAAAGAAAAGAAAATACAGAAAGAGTCTGCAACACCCTAAGAAAACTCTTACCAACTGTCAGAATTAGGTTCTTCACCATCAATAAAAACCACAAATGCAAATGGATCAAATCCATCAATGAAGGACCCAGAGGAGATGAATGCATTCTGTTTCCTTTAGGATGTGACTGTGGGCCACCAAGGAGAGTCTCACGTCACACGCAAAGTCACACCCAGAGTGACAGGTACTGCTGCGGAGGAGGATCCAGGTGAATAGAAACCAAGACAGACAAGATGCAACTGCCTTCTGCCACAAAAAAAGCCTCTCTAAAGCAAAACCCAGAGAGGAGGAAGGACTGACCTTGAGAAGTGGCCTATAGCAAGGAGCAACAACTGCACATGGGCCCCCTGCACCAGAGAACCAGGAACATGAATAAGACCTCAGTGGCCAAAGACAGAGGGATTCCCAGGGAACACAGCAGAGGCTCCAAAACCCCACTTTCAGAAATGCACAAAACACCAGGGTGGAAGAGGAACAAGGAAACGACCCCTTTATACTGCTCTACACTCATACATTGATGGGGACTGCAAATTAGTGCAGACAATAATGAAAGCAATATGGAGATTCTTAGGAAATCTGGGAATGCAACCACCATTTGACCCAGCTATCCCTCTCCTCAGTCTATACCTAAAGGACTTAAAAACAGCATACTACAGGGACACAGCCACATCAATGTTTATAGCAGCTCAATTCACAATAGCTGAGCTATGGAACCAACCTAGATGCCCTTCAGTAGATGAATGGATAAAAAATGTGGCATACATATACAATGGAATATTACTCAGCAATAAAAGAGAATAAAATCAGGGCATTTGCAGGTAAATGGATGGAGTTGGAGAAGATAATGCAAAGTGAAGTTAGCCAATCCAAAAACAGCAACAAAAAAAAGCTGAGTGTTTTCTCTGAAATAAGAAGGTTGATTCATAGTGGGTTCGGAAGAGGGAGCATGGGAGGAATAGACGAACTCTAGATAGGGCAGAGGGGTGGGGGGGGGAGAGTATGGGGTTGGGAATGACAGTGAATGTGATGAACATTATTATCCAACATACATGTAGGAATCCACAAATTGGTGTGAGTATACTTTGTATACAACCAGAAATATGAAAAATTATACCCTATATGTATAATAAGAAGTGTAATGCATTCCACTGCAATATATAAATTTTAAAAATTAATTTAAAAAAAAAGTAGAAGCCACAGCCCTGAATCCACAAGGGATCCAAAGACAGCCTGAAGCCTGCTTCAGCCAAGGGGGAGCGTCACGCAGGCCTTGGAAGTGCACCTCCTCATCTCACCCAGACACCAAGGAAAACCATGGCTGGGGAAGGAGGGCACAATAAGGCCCAGACCAGGAATCAATGAGGTTCTTCCTTGATGTATATGCAGTCAGAAAAACAGAGCTGGAGGGTATATAGGAGAAAGGAAATTCACACACTTTTAATGTGGAAAACTAAAAAGAAAAGAATAAATATTCAAATAATTGAATCAGATATAAAGAAGAAGATACAACATCAGATATTTCAGAAATGCAAAGGATCATAACAAATTGCTCTATAAAACCATATGCTAAAAGGTTTGGAATATTACAAGAAATGGATGCATTCCAAGGTAGAAAGAGCCTGTCAAGACTGAATCATGAAGAAATAGAAACTCAGAGGAGACCAGGAGAGAGGAGATTGAACCCCTAATGAGAACTCCACCATCAAAGGAGAGCCCAGCCCCTCCTGGCCCCACTCCTGTTGATGCTACCAAATATTTACACACTGATAACAACTCTGTCCAAACTATTTCGCACTATTGAAGAGCAAGGGATTGCCCAGGCGGCTCTCTTCTCAGTCCTAGAAGGTAAACCCCACGGCAGATGTTCAGCAGGAAACATGTCATCCCCATCAGCACCGCCAGCTTCTACCAGGCTCAGACAACACAGGGAGCTCACAGCATGAGGCAGGAAGCTACCAGGACAGAGAACTTCAAAGGGACTCCAGGGCAGGCCTGCCACCCCCACCAAAGTCACCTGCAGCCTGGGCTCTGAGCCTGCTCCTCGCACACCTATAAATGCAGCCGACTCCTCGCTCCACTCACACTCAGGCCCCTGCCTCCTCTCCTCCAGTGACTCCAGCCATGAGGACCCTCGCCCTCCTCGCTGCCCTTCTCCTGCTGGCCCTCCAGGCCCAGGCTGAGCCTCTCCCAGAAAACAATGAGGAGGCCCCAGACCAGGAGCAGCCAGGGGAAGAGGACCAGGACATGACCGTCTCCTTTGCCGGGCCTGAGGCCCCTGGTCTTCAGAGATCAAGTGAGTGTCCCCACCATGGTGCAGTATGGAGGGCAGAGGAAGGCTGCAGGTGGGCTGGAGAACAGGTCCCCAGGGGTCTGCACCACTTACACGACCAAACCTATCTTCCTTCAATCTTGCCTCCCCTCATAAATTGGCAAAAGAAAGCAAAATGGATGTAAGAACTTCCTTCCTTCAAATATTTTAAATTCCAGCATAAGTTCTCAAATTCACTAGCCTTAAAATATGGGATAATTGTATGTGTGGTGGTTCTGGGGCACACAGAATTCAAGACAGGTTAGAAAGGTCTCCAGCCCATGGGTGACCAACATTGCTGTGTGTTCCTGATCCTCATCACCTGGCATTGAGATCCTAACCTTCAAATTGCTAGTGCAGTGTTCCCAATGGGGCAGATCCTCACCCCAGCAGGGGCCTTCTCCAAAAGCTTCACCCACTTGTCTGACTCAGAACTCAAATCACAGTGCTCTCTCTGTGTCCCCAGGTACCCAACGGATCGTGGTATGTCGCTGTGCAGTGTCTAGCTGCAATTCATCAGAAATCAAATCTGGGACCTGTAAACGGGGTCTTAATGTTTACCCATTGTGCTGCCGTGAAGAAAAATGAGCAGAGAAGAACTTGGTCACCACTTCCTTGGAGCCTCCAAGGAAACTGTCAGCACCCCCCAAATTGTCCTCAATTTTCTCTCTCCATCTCAAATAAATTCATCAAAGCAAGTTCTCTGTGTCTGTGCCTCTTTGAAGAGTGCCAAGTGTCTCAAGCCATAATTTTGCATTTAAAAAATCAGAATATGAATTACTTAAGAAAAAGCCTGGCTCCCAGCACTAGGAGGTCAGGGAGGAACACAGGGTCACACAGCAATGAGGAGAAGCCTCAGCTGGTGCTCACCCCTCTACCTCCTCCCTGCCCCTCAACTCTGCCTCCACTCAGACTGGGGGCACTGCGACCACCTTGCCCACATCCCGTGTGCTACACAGTCAGAGCCAGAGTTCCTGTCAGGAAGGCCACCATCCTCCTTGCCAAAGTCCCAGAGAGGATTGCATGGGTCCAGGTGAACAGTGGTCTCTGAGGCCAGTGGGTTGCATCAGCTCCATCAGAACCTCATGAGAGTGGGATGGGTCACTACCAAAGATGCCATTGGCACAAAAGAAAGCAGAGAAATCCCAAATATCCCATGCATGCCACCACTTTTAAGTAGATTTCTCTAGAAAGTCCTGGGTTCTAGCTGTACTCGGTGGGTCTTCACAAACCAGCACACCAGGGACAGCTCCTAGCTGCACCCTGCAGCTCACACTCTCTTAGTCACATCAAATCTGCTGAGATCCAGACTCTGCCTGAAACTCACAGCTCAGGGCATGTGAAAGCAAAAGTGCAGACACAAAGCCATTCTCCAAGCCACTAGGAGTCCCCATGGAGGCTGCAGGCATCTGGGCTCTGAGGCCCAAAATCCTGCACGTTGGAGTCAGGCAGGAAAAGGGTGTGAGGAAAGCGAGAGAGCAACAGTGCCCTGTCAGAGCAACAGAGTCTGGACCATGGGAAACCGCTCCCCTGCTGCTGTCTGTATACTCTGTCCACCCCACGTCACACCCTGCTGGCTTTGCCCCTGTCCTGAGCAGGACTGCCTTCCAAGAGGTCACATACGGTCATGCCTAAATTCTGGTCTCTGAAGGGCCAGTCAGTCACCTTGAGGAGGCAGGATGTGACTCTTCCATGTCTCTAACCTCTGTCCCTCCACAGTCACCCAGGCATCCTGGACACCTTCCACCATATGTCTCAAATGTCCATCAGGATGTGACCACAAACACTTTGTGAGGCCTCCACAGTCACACTCCGATGCCTCGTGTCCACTCTGGGGTCTGCTCTCCCCCTTCAGGATCCATAGCACGTGTTTGGAAAGAGAATTGGGCAAGTCAAGCCACGGTTATGCTCACTGGTCTGGTCACTGACAGAATTTACAAGAAACATCTAGAGAATCAGAGAGATAAGAGATGGCAGAGAGAAGGACAGCATTTCCAATCCACTCAGGGCTGGTCTTCACTAAAACAGTGAGGTGAGCCCGGACATCGATGACTAGTAACCCACAGCAATGCCCAGACCCAGAGAGGGCACAGAGGGGGCTTCTCCCATGTCCATTGCATCTGACTTTGAAGAGGAGATGACCTTAGGGCCAGGGTCTGCTCTTCTGAGGAGGCCAGCACAGTGTCCTGACCTCTAATGCCACCCTTCACATCTGATACCTCTGCAGTGATCACATTGTGGACAGAGAAAGTCCTTCAGTCCTGAAAAACAGGGACCAGCTCTCAGCCCTGGGCACAGGGGGAGGGCCTGAGCTGGGCTCAGGCTGTGGAGGTTGGGCAGCTTCTCTGGATCCTGTAAGTGCCCTGCCCTGCAGTGACTCTCTCAAGCTGGTCGCCTGAGTCAGACAGTCAGGCCAGCACCCAGAGCTCCAGGTTCCCAGAGAATCAAATATGGGCCTTCCCAATGGATTTTCCATCACTGTGTTTCCACCAGAGAGGAATTCAGGACGGCTAATTCTACTCCACTGCTGACAGTTGTAAGTGCACAGCCGCCCTTCCCAACATCATGCCCATCTTTCACCCAGTAGAATAAAGACCAAAGAAACAAAACTAACATGTAATGTGGACAAATGTCCTCTGCTGCTTCTCACACCTGTAGAGTGTCTTAAGAGACACTGTCCTCTGCCCAGGTCCTGGAGGCCACCTGTGCCCTTATTCTCTGTGATGGTGCTAATGTTTAACCAGGGAGTGCTGAGACATTGCTGGTGGCTGTCCCCCCACACCTGCTGCAAAGCCAGGTTACAGAGAAAGCATGCAGGTCCAAGGGCCCCATGATGGGGAAGGAAGGGGAAATTCACACCAGGAAATCAATTTGCTTCAGACCTTTTGTTCCCTGGGCTCAAAGAGGCACAGACAACCATTCTGACCCAGCCAAACAGCTCCCAGCTGCCACCTCCTTTACCTGCCCCATTTGCTCAACCTTGAAGGACAAGCTCAGGCTTTCTGTCTTCCCTTAACATGTCCTGTGATCCTCGGACATCTTCATTTCTAATGCCTTTGAACTACAAGTTCCCACAATTAACATTACTAGAACTTTCTGGAAACCATCCTAGTATGGTTCTGAGCTAGATGACTCCACTCCCTAAAGTCAATCCCTCCCTGGTGGGTTTAGGTCAGAAGCTGCCAGTTCCAGAGGTTTTCACACCTCGGGCTCCACCTCCACCTCCAGGTCATAACATATACCTATGAGTAAAATGAGACCAGGCACACTTTGCTGACCTGTTTCAAGCTATAAGTACCCACATGCTTATGGAGGGCATGACCTTCCCCAAAGGGTCCCAGGTAACCAACAACAGCCTGCTACCTGTCCATGCTGAGGGGATTGGAGGGCTGGAGCTACTGAAGTTGAGCTCAGAGGCCCCAGGTGCTCAGAGACCCCCAGCCGCTCTAGGACTCAAGACTCTTCAGTGGAATCCATGTATTTCATTGGTTCAGCTACCTGGGTCTAGTGGTGCAATGTGGGCATTTGGCCCTCAGTGATCAGAATTGATGCCAAAAGCCTGGGGACTTCCTCCTCCCCCCTGCACACCTTGGGGAAACAGACTTGAGTCTTGAGGGCTCCCGTGCCACCTGCTGCCCATGATGTATTACTACAGCACAACCTGCCCAATGTCCTCAAGGGACAGCGACCCCCTGCCTTGGCAGTCAGTGTAGGCATGGGCTCATTCTCAGGACTGCATTCATCTCTCTCCACCTTGACTCCATCAGCTACATTGAAGAAAGAGAGAGAATGAATGTAAGAGCTTGTTCCTTCAAAGAGTTTACATTCCAACATAATCTCTCAAATTCACCAGGCTTAAAATATGAACAGACATGTGGAGTGACCCCAGAGCCTTTTAGTCGCGAGAACAGAAACCCGGCAGTTATGCTCACTGGTCTGATCACTGGTAGAATTTCCCAGAAAGGTCTAGAGAGTCAGAGAGATGACAGGTGGCAGAGAGAAGGACAGCATTTCCAATCTTCCCAGGGTCGATCTTCACTAAAACCATGAGCTGGGCCCAGACATCAGATGACTAGTAACCCACAGCAATGCCCAGACCCCAGAGAGGACACAGAGGCGCTTCTCCCATGTCCATCCATATGACTCTGAAGCGGGCTGACCTTAGGGCCAGGGTCTGCTCTTCTGAGGAGACCAGCACAGTGTCCTGGCCCCTAATGCCACCCTTCACACCTGGCACCTCAGCAGTGATCACAGGGGGGACAGAGAAAGTCCTCAGTCCTGAAACACAAGGACCAGCTCTCAGCCCTGTGCACAGGGGGAGGGTCTGAGCTGGGGGAGGGCCTGAGCTGGGCTCAGGCTGTGGAGGTTGGGCAGCTTCTCTGGATCCTGTAAGTGCCCTGCCCTGCAGTGACTCTCTCAAGCTGGTCGCCTGAGTCAGACAGTCAGGCCAGCACCCAGAGCTCCAGGTTCCCAGAGAATCAAATATGGGCCTTCCCAATGGATTTTCCATCACTGTGTTTCCACCAGAGAGGAATTCAGGATGGCTAATTCTACTCCACTGCTGACAGTTGTAAGTGCACAGCCGCCCTTCCCAACATCATGCCCATCTTTCACCCAGTAGAATAAAGACCAAAGAAACAAAACTAACATGTAATGTGGACAAATGTCCTCTGCTGCTTCTCACACCTGTAGAGTGTCTTAAGAGACACTGTCCTCTGCCCAGGTCCTGGAGGCCACCTGTGCCCTTATTCTCTGTGATGGTGCTAATGTTTAACCAGGGAGTGCTGAGACATTGCTGGTGGCTGTCCCCCCACCCCTGCTGCAAAGCCACGTTACAGAGAAAGCTCTCAGGCCCAAGGGCACCTTGATGGGGAAGGAAGGGGAAGTTCACACCAGCAAGCCAATTTGCTTCAGGCCTTTTGTTTCCTGGGCTCACAGAGGCATAGACACCCATCCTGCCCCTGCCAAACAGCACCCAGGATGCCACCCACGTTACCTGGCCCCTTTTTCTCTGCCTTGGAGGACCAGCTCACCCTCTCTGGCTTCCCTTAATATGTCCTGTGCTCCTTGGGCTTCTTCATGACTCATGCTTTTGAACCAGAAGTTGCCACAATTAATTTTACTAGAACCTTCTGGAAATTACCCTACAGTGGTTCTGACTAGATGACTCCACTTCCCAAAGTTATTCCCTCCCTGGTGGGTTTAGATCAGAAGCACTGAGTTCCAGAGCCGTTCACAACTCGGCTCCACCCGCACCTTCAGGTCATTATACGTGCCCATGACATCAATGCTGGCTTGCTTTGCTGACCTATTTCAAGCTCTAAGTATCCATTGCTTAGGGAGGGCATGACCTTATCCAAAGTGTCACAGCTGATCAATAACAGTGTGCCAAGCTGTCCATCCTGAAGGGACTGAAGGGCAGGAGATTTTGTTGGTGACCTCAGAGCCCCATGGTGCTCATAGACCTCTAGCAGTCTTGAACTTAGGCCTCTTCCACAGAATCAACTTTTTTTTTCCCCTCAGTTCAGCGCCCTGGGACTAGTGGTTCAATGTGGGCATGTGGCCTTCTGTGACCAGAACTGATGCAAGCACCACTGGGCACTGCCCTCTCCCCTCTGAGACCTTGGGGAAACAGACTTGAGTCTTGAGGGTATCCGTGCCACCTGCTGCCCACCACGTGCTACTGCAGAACCATCTGCCCAATTTCCTCTAGGGACAGCTCCCGTCTGTCTTGCCATTCACTGTGGGCTCTGGTTCATTCTCAGGACTCTGGACATTGCATGTAGAACCACTGAATCTCAATGGCAGAAGAACAAGGAGACAGCCCTTGGCCCCAAGAGATTGCATTTCAGTGGAATCTCAAAGGGGCTGGCCATTGCTGGGCTTAGATGGGGCAGTGGAGTGGGGTAAACAGAGAAAAAAGGGGTCAGAGATAAGGTCCTCATGCCTGAGGATCCTGCTGGGGTGGGCACAACTAAACGGCTTGTATCAGACTCCTGAATTACGAAAGGGAAAATAATGTTTGTTCCACGTTTTTAATTAATTATTGGAAGCAGGATCTCAAGAACTGGGCAACTCAAAATATGTTTGGGATTTGAATGTTGCATATAGTTAGCTCAGGAATGAAAGGGGAGAGGAGAGCAGGAGGAACCCACAACAAGCTCCCACACTGTCTCCAAAAGCCTTTGATGCTCCCCTGGTCTAACACTCTCCTGCACCACATGGACCAACTATTTGCTTGGTGCCTGTGATGCCTCATGAGCTAAGATCCTAATCTGATAAGCTTCCCTGTTCCTTTCTGTGTAAACATTTACCAATGTTCAAGCAGATGGCTCTGTGGTATAATCTATTCCACATGGAAGAACTGGGAGCCATTTAATGTCCATGGGAGACCACATAATTCTATATTTTCCTTTAGGAGAAGACTGGTGAACTCATGGAAACATGTGGCCCTCTAGGATGGGTCAGAGCACCTGAGTCAGGCCACCTGAGTCCAGGTGGTGATTAACTAATCATCTTTCCCTTGAGCCAAGATAATAAAGCGTGGACTGCTGAAATTCTAAAACGAAATTTCAAATTTGGGGTGGAAAGAAAAAGTTTAACTAGAAAGCCAAGTGCAGTTAAAGACCACTTCATACTCTACGGTTCAGTGCCAAATTCAAATACATGTGAAACAAGTGTCTTGGGGGACCAGTAGATAGCCCTGTTGTATAAAGAATGTCTTGAGAGAATGGATAGGATGCCCAGAATTCATTCCCTTTACATGGATCCAGGCAATGGCGTATGAGAGAAAGACTTGAGTGCATTGCTTTTGAAGCCCCTGTCCTCCGTCATTCTGCCCACACATCAAGTGTCCTCCAGCTCAGAGCAGTGCCATTAAGACACACTTGCTGGGACCCTCCACAGAAGCTCTGCTTCATGTCTGGGTAAGGACCCAGCACTTGGTACTTCTGCTGTTTCCCTGCGCTGCAAATGCCTCTGACACCAGGACCAGTCTGGGCACCCCTGCTCTGCATCCTGGGGAAGGACACTGCCCTCACACGCCCACCTGGAGACAGCAAGGACACCACTTGTCCTCATCCCCTCAATTCCAGGACCCTCCCTCCCTCTCTGTCCTGTGCTCAGGCTCCCCATGGTCACACCTCGTCTTCTCCTCTCTGGGGTAACTCAGACCTAGACCCCAGCACACTCCTCTGCCCCACCCATCTCGCTCTCAGGAGCTGCTCCCAGGCACCCTGTCAGGGCCAGCATTGGCCTCTGCTCCCTGTGCTCTCCCTGTGCCCATGTAAGTGTCCGAGTCTGTGCTTTGATTCTCCCCTCCCTGAACTGCTCCAGGCTCCTTCACTTGTCCCATCACCAGGTGAGCAGGATTCCTTATGCATTCTCTCTCCTGTCCCAGGGTCAAGGCAAATGCCACGCCCACAGCTACGTTATACTGACTGTTCTCATAGTGGCTTCACACTAAGAAAAATCCCCCAAACAGGTAAATGTCATCTATGCATAAAGTTCTCAGAATGTATAGAAATCTCCAATACCTTCATTTTATTTCATTGCACAAGAAATGAACAAAACAAAACTAATTAGAACAAACATACACAAGACAGCAGAATGCATTTTGATCCATTCTACACAATTTCATATCTCTTCTTTTACACAATGTAGAGTTGCATCATATATGCAGTCATACATGCACCAAGGTCAATGATATCCATCTCTTTCCACTATCTTCCCTGCCCCCATGCCAAAACCCTCCTCACCCTCCCATTTTCCCAATCTAAGGTCCTCCTTATGCGCTGTCCCCCATTATGGATCATTATCCACTTAGCAGAGACCACATTCGGCTTTTGAATTCTTGGGATTGGCTTACTTAGGTTAGTATGATATTCTCCAACTCCATCCATTTACCTGCAAATGCCAAAATTTTGTTGTCTTTTAATGCTGAGAATAAAGTTATGAAACTATACATTCCTAAGACTAGAAAAAAAATTTTTAAAAAATATGTACTCCATTTTTTGAGATAAGAAATGACAAAGGCATTATAAAACCAATGATTAATTTACCTATAACACTATCCATGCAATTAAGATTCTCATTTGAAGGAAATATGTAAAATTTTAGCTTTGTCATTAGCTGTTTGAATAACAGATTTTACAAATGCTTTGAAACTAATGAAAGACAATAAGAAGAAACTCAAATACTTCCTTCTTATTTTCTTGGTTTTAAGCTCTTTTGTTGACATAATCCCACATCATCCCATTCGCACACTCAAATGCTGAATGTAGAGGTCTGATTGTGTTCACAGACACATGCAGCAGCAGCCACAGCCAACATCAGAACATTCATCACTCACAAACAGGACAGGACCTCTCACTTCCTGCCCTCTGACTCCATTTCATACTCAAGCACATGCTGAGCTAATTTCTGTCCTCAGAGACCTGCCTGTTCTGAATGCTCCGCAGGAATAGGATATTATACTACACTGTTTTTCAAAGTTCAGAGTGTTTGTACACAACCACAGTGAACTGGTTCTCAGTGTCCACTCTCATTGTGTCATGAAAAGGTGCTACATAAGCAAACTTGTAGACATAAGGAAAAAGAAAAACACACAGATTTTAAAAAAAAATGAACACCTGTCACTAATGAAAACTACAAAACCATAAAGGGAAAAAGAAAAGAAAATACAGAAAGAGTCTGCAACACCCTCAGAAAGCTCTTACCAACGGTCAGAATTAGGTTCTTCACCATCAATAAAAACCACAAATGCAAATGGATCAAATCCAGCAATGAAAGACCCAGAGGAGATGAATGCATTCTGTTTCCTTTAGGATGTGACTGTGGGCCACCAAGGAGAGTTTCACCTCACACGCAAAGACACACCCAGGGTGACAGGTACTGCTGGGGAGGAGGATCCAGGTGAATGGAAACCAAGACAGACAAGAAGCAACTGCCTTCTACCAGAGAAAAGTGTCTCTAAAGTAAAACCCAGAGAGGAGGAAGGACTGACCTTGAGAAGTGACCTACAGCAAGGAGCAACAACTGCACATGGGCCCCCTGCACCAGAGAATCCAGGAACATGAATAAGACCTCAGTGGCCAAAGACAGAGGGATTCCCAGGGAACACAGCAGAGGCTCCAAAACCCCACTTTCAGAAATGCACAAAACACCAGGGTGGAAGAGGAACAAGGAAACGTCCCCTTTAAACCACTCTGTAGACCAAAGAGCCTTAACTGACATGGAGAGGATATTGCAGCCCATGGTCCAGAGCACTTTCTCCTGCGTAGCACAAGGAAAGTGCCCACTACGTCTTCCATCAGTCCACAAGGCCAGGGGGAAGACCCGAAAGCAGATGAAGCGTCTCTTCAGAGCACAATGAAACAAATCCACATCCCAACAGAAAGCTGGAAACTTCAGGAACATGAACCAGGCACCCACATGGGAATGAGTCAACATGACCTTGAAGAGCCTGTGGGTCATGGAAAGATCTAGAGTAACTGGAAAACTTCCTGAGAGGAAGGGAAGCAGAAAGTAAACCATGAAACTCAGGGGCCACAGCCCTGGATTCACAAGGACACAGAGAGCCTGAAGCCTGCTTCAGCCAAGGGGGAGCGTCACTCAGGCCTTGGAAGTGCACCTCCTCATCTCACCCAGACACCAAGGAAAACCACGGCTGGGGAAGGAGGGCACAATAAGGCCCAGACCAGGAATCAATGAGGTTCTGCCTTGATATATATACAGTCAGAAAAACAGAGCTGGAGGGTATAAAGGAGAAAGGCAATTCACACACTTTTAACCAGGAAAATTAAAAAAATTATTATACACATAAATGAATCAGACACAAAGAAGAAGATGCATCATCAGATATATTAGAAATGTAATATATGTAATATTGCTCTATGAACCCATATGCCAAAAGGTTTTGGAATATTACAAGAAATGGATACATTCCAAGGTAGAAAGAGCCTGTCAAGACTGAATCATGAAGAAACAGAAACTCAGAGGAGACCAGGAGAGAGGAGATTGAACCCCTAATGAGAACTCCACCATCAAAGGAGAGCCCACCCCTTCCTGGCCCCACTCCTGTTGATGCTACCAAATATTTACACACTGATAACAACTCTGTCCAAACTATTTCGCACTATTGAAGAGCAAGGGATTGCCCAGGCGGCTCTCTTCTCAGTCCTAGAAGGTAAACCCCACGGCAGATGTTCAGCAGGAAACATGTCATCCCCATCAGCACCGCCAGCTTCTACCAGGCTCAGACAACACAGGGAGCTCACAGCATGAGGCAGGAAGCTACCAGGACAGAGAACTTCAAAGGGACTCCAGAGCAGGCCTGCCACCCCCTCCAAAGTCACCTGCGGCCTGGGCTCTGAGCCTGCTCCTCGCACACCTATAAATGCAGCCGGCTCCTCGCTCCACTCACACTCAGGCCCCTGCCTCCTCTCCTCCAGTGACTCCAGCCATGAGGACCCTCGCCCTCCTCGCTGCCCTTCTCCTGCTGGCCCTCCAGGCCCAGGCTGAGCCTCTCCCAGAAAACAATGAGGAGGCCCCAGACCAGGAGCAGCCAGGGGAAGAGGACCAGGACATGGCCATCTCCTTTGCCGAGACTGAGGCCCCTGGTCTTCAGAGATCAGGTGAGTGTCCCCACCAGGGCACAGGAAAGGAGGATCAGGAAGGCTGCAGGCAGGCTGGGAAATGGGTCCCCAGAGGTCTCTCTCACTTTCAGGACCAACCGAACCTCTCTTAGATTGACTCCCTACTCAGAATTAAAGAAAGAGGAAAAGCAAGTGTAAGAGCTTCCTACCCCAAAGAGATTACATTCCAAATAATACTTCAAAATAAGTAGCCTTAAAATGTGGACAAACGTGGATTAGCTCATTTGGGATAAACATGGGAAACATGGTTGTAGAGAAAATGTTTTGCTCTATCAGAGGAGATTTAGAAACAGACTTCTGCTCTGAGTGTGATCAGAGTCCCTGTGGTGGGTCAGGGGCTCACAGAAGCCAAGGCAGGTGAGAATGGGTCTCCTGCCCATGAGTGGCTGACACTGCTGTGTGTTCCTGATCCTAGTCACAGGGCTGGTAGCAATGCTGGTGCAGGGTCCCCAATAGGGCTGACCTCACCCCAGCAGGGGCCTCTCCAGGACTCTTCACCAGGAGTCTGACTCACCACTCAATTCAACTTGCTCTCTCTGTGTCCCCAGGTGCACGTGGGATCCTGAAATGCCGCTGTGCATCAATTGCCTGTATTCCATTTCTAGAACGCAACACTGGGTCCTGCTTCCAGGGTCGTAAAGTCTACACGTTCTGTTGCCGCCGAGTATAATGACCAGAGAAAAACTTGGTCACCCCTTTCTTTGACACCTACAAGGAAACTGTCAGCACCCTTCACCCCAATCTAATTGTCCTCAATTTTCTCCATCTCAAATAAATTCCTCAGAGCAAGTTCTCTGTGTCTGTGCCTCTTTGATGATTGCCACGTGTCTCATGCTGGACTCTGTAGCTCAGGAACAAGAATCTGAAATATATTCTTCTAAACAAAAGCCTGGCTCCCAGCACTAGGAGGTCAGGGAGGAACACAGAGTCACACAGCAATGAGAAGTCTCAGCTGGTGCTCACCTCTACCTCCTCCCTGCCCCTCAGCTCTGCCTCCACTCAGACTGGGGGCACTGCGACCACCTTGCCCACATCCCATGTGCTACACAGTCAGAGCCAGAGTTCCTATCAGGAAGGCCACCATCCTCCTTGCCAAAGTCCCAGAGAGGATTCATGGGTCCAGGTGAAACAGTGGTCTCTGAGGCCAGTGGGTTGCATCAGCTCCATTAGAACCTCATGAGAGTGGGATGGGTCATACCAAAGATGCCAATGGCACAACAGAAAGCAGAGGAAGCCCAAATATCCCATGCATGCCACCACTTTTAAGTAGATTTGTCTTCTCTTGAAAGACCTGGGTTCTAACTGTACTCAAAGTGGGTCTTCACAAACCAGCACACCAGGGACAGCTCCTAGCTGCACCCTGCAGCTCACACTCTCTTAGTCACATCAAATCTGCTGAGATCCAGACTCTGCCTGTAACTCACAGCTCAGGGCATGTGAAAGCAAAAGTGCAGACATAAAGCCATTCTCCAAGCCACTAGGAGTCCCCATGGAGGCTGCAGGCATCTGGCCTCTGAGGCCCAAAATCCTGCACGTTGGAGTCAGGCAGGAAAAGGGTGTGAGGAAAGCGAGACAGCAACAGTGCCCTGTCAGAGCAACAGAGTCTGGACCGGGGGCCACCGCTCCCCTGCTACTGTCTGTATACTCTGTCCACCCCACGTCACACCCTGCTGGCTTTGCACTGTCCTGAGCAGGACTGCCTTCCAAGAGGTCATGCAGGCTCATACCAAATTCCCATCTCTTCCATGTCTCTAACCTCGGTCCCTCCCACAGTCACCCAGGCATCCTGGACACCTTCCACCATGTGTCTCAAATGTCCATCAGGACGTGACCTCAAACACTTTGTGAGGCCTCCACAGTCACACCCCGATGCCTCGTATCCCCTATCTTTGACACCTACAAGGAAACTGTTGGCACCCTTCACCCCAATCTAATCCCCCTCAGGATCCAGAGCACATGTTTGGAAAGAGAATTGGGTAGGTCAAGCCAAGGTTATCCTCACTGGTCTGGTCACTGGTAGAATTACCCAGAAAGCTGTAGAGACTCAAAGAGATGACAGGTGGCAGAGAGAAGGACGGCATTTCCAATCCACTCAGGGCCGATCTTCACCAAAACAACCATCTGGGCTCAGACATCAGAGTGACTAGCAACCCACAGCAATGCCCAGACCCCAGAGAGAGCACAGAGGGGCTTCTCCCACATCCATCCATCTGACTCTAAAGAGGGGCTGATATTAGGGCCAAGGTCTGCTCCTCTGAGGAGACCAGCACAGTGTCCTGGCCCCTAATGTCACCATTCACACCTGGCACCTCGGCACTGATGACAGAAGGGACAGAGACAATCCTCAGTCCTCACACACAAGGAACCAGTTCACACCCTGTGCACATGGGAAGAGCCAGGTCTGGGCTCAGCCTGTGGTTACCTGTAAGTGCCACTGCCCTGGGAGACTCATCAGGCTCATGGCTGAGTCAGACAGTCAGGCCACACCCAAAGCTCCAGGTTCACAAGGATTCTTACTGTGGACCTTCCCAGTAGATGTGCCATCACTGTGTTTCCACTAGTGAGGAATTCAGGACTGCCAATTCTACTGCCACTAGTTGAACAACTGAAATAAGTAGACAGCCACCCTTCCAAAATCATGCTGGTTTTTCTCACCCAACAGAATAAAGAACGACAAAATGAAACTAACATGTAATGTGGAAAATTCTCCTCTGCTGCCTCCTAATTCTCTGGAGTACCTTCAGAAACACTGTCCTCTGCTCCAGTTCTGAAAAACACCTGTGTCCTTCTTCTCTGTGATGGTGCTAAGCTTCAACCAGGGACATTGCTGGTGGCTGTCCCCCACCCCTGCTGCAAAGCCAGGTTACAGAGAAAGTTCTCAGGCCCAAGGGCCCCATGATGGGGAAGGAAGGGGAAATTCACACCAGAAAATCAATTTGGCCTCTCCTTCCCTTGGCTCATAGAGGCACAAACATCCATGCTGCCCCTGACAAACTCCTCCCAGCTGCCCCCCCTTGACCTGCCCCATTTGCTCAACCTTGAAGGACAAGCTCAGGCTTTCTGTCTTCCCTTAACATGTCCTGTGATCCTCGGACACCTTCATTTCTATTGCCTTTGAACTACAAGTTCCCACAATTAACATTACTAGAACTTTCTGGAAACCATCCTTGTGTGGTTCTGAGCTAGATGACTCCACTCCCTAAAGTCAATCCCTCCCTGGTGGGTTTAGGTCAGAAGCTGCCAGTTCCAGAGGTTTTCACACCTCGGGCTCCACCTCCACCTCCAGGTCATAACATATACCTATGAGTAAAATGAGACCAGGCACACTTTGCTGACCTGTTTCAAGCTACAAGTACCCACATGCTTATGGAGGGCATAACATTCCCCAAAGGGTCCCAGGTAACCAACAACAGCCTGCTACCTGTCCATGCTGAGGGGATTGGAGGGCTGGAGCTATTGAAGGTGAGCTCAGAGGCCCTGGGTGCTCAGAGACCCCCAGCCGCTCTAGGACTCAAGACTCTTCAGTGGAATCCTCATATTTCGTTGGTTCAGCTACCTGGGTCTAGTGGTGCAATGTGGGCTTTTGTCCCTCATTGATCAGAATTGATGCCAAAAGCCTGGGGACTTCCTCCTCCCCCCTGCACACCTTGGGGAAACAGACTTGAGTCTTGAGGGTGCCCATGCCACCTGCTGCCCATGATGTATTACTGCAGCACAACCTGCCCAATGTCCTCAAGGGACAGCGACCCCCTGCCTTGGCAGTCAGTGTAGGCATGGGCTCATTCTCAGGACTCTGGGTGTTGAGTGTGGAAACACTGAAGCTGTGAAGGGGAAGGACATGGAGACAGCCCTGGACCAGCAGATCCTTCCAGAGCATTCTCACAGGGGCTGGCCATTGCTGAGCTTCCATGGGGCAGTGGGGTGGGGCAAGACAGAGGCCCAGAGATAAAGTCCTCATGCCTGAGGTTCCTCCTAGGGGTGCTCCCCCCTAAAGGGTGTTCAGGACCCTCCTGAATTATGAAAGGGAAGGTATGTCCTCCCAGGTTTGTCCTTCAACCTTGATAACAGTGTGTGGGAAACAGGCCTTCAACATACGCTGGTCGTCTGTGTTTCCAGAGTTCGCTCAGGGAGACGAGAGAGGAAAGGGACCCACAGCAAGCTCCCACGGGGCCTCCAAAGCTGTTGACCTCCCCTGGACTAATGCTCTCCTCAACCTCATGGACCATCTAATTGCTTGGTGGCTGTGATGACCCATGAGCTGAGATTCTAACATGATAATCCTCAAAATCCCAAGTCCTGTGCAAGAGATGGAATCAGGGTCACTCCACATGTCTCAGGCTGGTGATAAAAGACCACACAAATACCAAAGTACCTATTTCTCAATTGTGGAGTTTGGGGACTGCTCTGCGACATCAAGGGTCAGCACCCACCCTGGATAGCACTGAAAAAAGGGCAAGAAGATCAAGAGAGAGAGCACATTCCAAACCCCTGTATTTATTAGGGAAAAAGACCTTCAATAGAAGAATATTCCACCCAAATTAGGCAAGGGACTGTGTTTCAAGGAACAGGGAAGCAGCCCAATTCCATTGGGTAACACCAAGCCCAGAGCGAGGCACTTCCTTGCTGAGCAAACTTAAGGCCCACTGGCTTGGCTCAGCGTGCAAGTCCAATTCAATACCCCCTGACTCAAGGCTGAGGGGGTGAGCCTAGCTCCTGTGCAGGGGGCCCTGACAGCTCCCTGTTCCCTTCTGTGTGAACATTTACCAGTAGTCCTGGGGACGGCTCTGTGGTATAACCTACTCCACATGGAAGAGACTGGGGGCCATGGAGTGTCCATGGTTGACCACGTAATTCCACATTTTCCATTTTGAAGGGTGATAAAGCATGGACAGATAAATTCTAAAACTCAAATTTGAGGTACAAGTAGAAAGTTTAATTACAAACCCAGAGTGTAGTTAATACCCCTTCATACTCCAAATTCAAGTACATGTGAAACAAGAGCCTTTGTAAATTAAGGCACATCCTGGAGTATTAAGGCATTTCTTTGGAAAATGGCCAAGGATGTCCAAAATTCCTTGCCTCTGCATGGATCCAGGCACTGGGGTTTGAGAGAAAGCTTTTGAGTCCATTCCTTTTGAAGACTTTGGAAAAACAACCCCTGTCCTCCGTCATTTTGGCCAAACATCAAGTGTCCTCCAGCTCAGAGCAGTGCCATTAAGACACACTTGCTGACCCTCCACAGAAGCTCTGCTTCATGTCTGGGAAAGGACCAGCACTTGGTACTTCTGCTGTGTTCCCTGCACTGCAAATGCCTCTGACACCAGGACCAGCCTGGGCACCCCTGCTCTGCATCCTGGGGAAGGACACTGCTCTCACATGCCCACCTGGAGACAGAAAGGACACCACTCTGTCCTCGTCCCCTCAATTCCAGGACCCTCCCTCCCTCTCTGTCCTGTGCTCAGGCTCCCCATGGTCACACCTCATCTTCTCCTCTCTGGGGTAACTCAGACCCAGACTCCAGCACACTCCTCTGCCCCACCCATCTCGCTCTCAGGAGCTGCTCCCAGGCACCCTGTCAGGGCCAGCATTGGCCTCTGCTCCCTGTGCTCTCCATGTGCCCATGTAAGTGTCCAAGTCTCTCTCCTGATCCAGGGTCAAGGCAAATGCCAAGCCCACAGCTACCTTACACTGTTCTCACAGT
>NW_026000224.1:283317-283485 GCF_001458135.2 Marmota marmota marmota
AGTCCTCAAACAGATAAATGTCATCTATGCATAAAGTTCTCAGACTTCTATAGAAAATCCAAAACCTTTGTTTTTCATTCATTGAAAAGAAATGAACAAAACAAAACTAATAAGAAATATATATATATATATATATATATATATATATATATATATTCTAATTAGTTA
>NW_026000224.1:288886-351477 GCF_001458135.2 Marmota marmota marmota
CTGAGGCCCCTGGTCTTCAGAGATCAGGTGAGTGTCCCCACCAGGGCACAGGAAAGGAGGATAGGGAAGGCTGCAGGCAGGCTGGGAAATGGGTCCCCAGAGGTCTCTCTCACTTTCAGGACCAACCGAACCTCTCTTAGATTGACTCCCTACTCAGAATTAAAGAAAGAGGAAAAGCAAGTGTAAGTGCTTCCTACCCCAAAGAGATTACATTCCAAATAATACTTCAAAATAAGTAGCCTTAAAATATAGAGAAACATGTGAATTCGATTATATTTGATAAACATGGGAAAGCGTGGTTTTAGAGAAAATGTTTTGCTCTATCAGAGGAGATTTAGAAACAGACTTCTGCTCTGAGTGTGATCAGAGTCCCTGTGATGGGTGAGGGGCTCACCGAGGCCAAGGCAGGTGAGAATGGGTCTCCAGCCATGAGTGGCTGACACTGCTGTATCCTGAATTGTCCTATTCACAGGGCTGGTAGCAATGCTGGTGCAGGGTCCCCAACAGGGCTGACCCTCACCCCAGCAGGGGCCTCTCCAGGACTCTTCACCAGGAGTCTGACTCACCACTCAATTCAACTTGCTCTCTCTGTGTCCCCAGGTGCACGAGGGATCCTGAAATGCCACTGTTCATCACGTGGCTGTAATCAACGTCTAGGAGAACACAACCGTGGGTCCTGCTTTCAGGGTGGTAAAGTCTACAAGTTCTGTTGCCGCCGAATATAATGCCCAGAGAAACACTTGGTCACCCCTTCCTTTGAGACATACAACGGAACTGTCAGCACCCCTTACCCCAATCTAATTGTCCTCAATTTTCTCCATCTCAAATAAATTCCTCAGAGCAAGTTCTTTGTATCTGTGCCTCTATGATGATTGCCACGTGTCTCAGGCTGGACTCTGTAGCTCAGGAACAAGAATCTGAAATATATTCTTCTAAACAAAAGCCTGGCTCCCAGCACTAGGAGGTCAGGGAGGAACACAGGATCACAGAGCAATGAGAAGTCTCAGCTGGTGCTCACCCCTCTACCTCCTCCCTGCCCCTCAGCTCTGCCTCCACTCAGACTGGGGGCACTGCGACCACCTTGCCCACATCCCGTGTGCTACACAGTCAGAGCCAGAGTTCCTATCAGGAAGGCCACCATCCTCCTTGCCAAAGTCCCAGAGAGGATTGCATGGGTCCAGGTGAAACAGTGGTTTCTGAGGCCAGTAGGTTGCATCAGCTCCATCAGAACCTCATGAGAGTGGGATGGGTCACTACCAAAGATGCCAATGGCACAACAGAAAGCAGAGGAAGCCCAAATATCCCATGCATGTCACCACTTTTAAGTAGATTTCTCTTCTCTAGAAAGTCCTGGGTTCTAGCTGTACTCGGTGGGTCTTCACAAACCAGCACACCAGGACAGCTCCTAGCTGCACCCTGCAGCTCACACTCTCTTAGTCACATCAAATCTGCTGAGATCCAGACTCTGCCTGAAACTCACAGCTCAGGGCATGTGAAAGCAAAAGTGCAGACATAAAGCCATTCTCCAAGGCCACTAGGAGTCCCCATGGAGGCTGCTGGCATCTGGGTTCTGAGGCCCAAAATCCTGCACATTGGAGTCAGGCAGGAAAAGGGTGTGAGGAAAGCGAGACAGCAACAGTGCCCTGTCAGAGCAACAGAGTCTGGACCAGGGGCCACCGCTCCCCTGCTACTGTCTGTATACTCTGTCCACCCCACGTCACACCCTGCTGGCTTTGCCCTGTCCTGAGCAGGACTGCCTTCCAAGAGGTCATGCAGGCTCATACCAAATTCCCGTCTCTGAAGGGCCAGTCAGTCATGTTGGGGAGGCAGGATTGACTCTTCCATGTCTCTAACCTAAGTAGCTCCCACAGTCACCCAGGCATCCTGGACACCTTCCACCATGTGTCTCAAATGTCCATCAGGATGTGACCACAAACACTTTGTGAGGCCTCCACAGTCACACTCCGATGCCTCGTGTCCACTCTGGGGTCTGCACTGCCCCCTCAGGATCCATAGCACGTGTTTGGAAAGAGAATTGGGCAGGTCAAGCCACGGTTATGCTCACTGGTCTGGTCACTGGCAGAATTTACCAGGAACATCTAGAGAATCAGAGAGATAAGAGATGGTAGAGAGAAGGACAGCATTTCCAATCCATTCAGGGCCAATCTTCACTAAAACAATGAGGTGAGCCCAGACATCAATGTGATTAGTAACTCACAGCAATGCCCAGACCCAGAGAGGGCACAGAGGGGCTTTTCCAATATCCATTGCATCTGACTCTGAAGAGGAGATGACCTTAGGGCCAGGGTCTGCTCTTCTGAGGAGGCCAGCACAGTGTCCTGACCTCTAATGCCACCCTTCACATCTGATACCTCTGCAGTGATCACATTGTGGACAGAGAAAGTCTTCAGTCCTGAAAAACAGGGACCAGCTCTCAGCCCTGGGCACAGGGGGAGGGCCTGAGCTGGGCTCAGGCTGTGGAGGTTGGGCAGCTTCTCTGGATCCTGTAAGTGCCCTGCCCTGCAGTGACTCTCTCAAGCTGGTCGCCTGAGTCAGACAGTCAGGCCAGCACCCAGAGCTCCAGGTTCCCAGAGAATCAAATATGGGCCTTCCCAATGGATTTTCCATCACTGTGTTTCCACCAGAGAGGAATTCAGGACGGCTAATTCTACTCCACTGCTGACAGTTGTAAGTGCACAGCTGCCCTTCCCAACATCATGCCCATCTTTCACCCAGTAGAATAAAGACTGTGGGAAGCCCTCCGTGAACTACTGAGGATCTTCTCTCTGCATGGAATCCAGGGAGATTTATGTTTGACATTGGGAACTATCAGTGGCTCTCCCAGGGCAATAGATTATCTCATACACGTGACCTTTATCTCTGCCCAGCTAGGAAGATCCCTAAGAGTAGCTCCGGAAATGGGCGTAACTTATTTGGCAGTGGACAGCCCACCTTTAACCTTTTTTGGTGAAGAACATTCTATGGAAGTACTTTGATGTTTCCCAATATAAGTAAAGCAGGCTCAGGCTCCATTTTGTCCGAGTCTAGAAGCTCAAACCATCTGCTCAGCGTGCCCGTCCTGCCTCCGGTTTTTAAAGTACTTTCTGTGTCCTCTGGTATTTTCCTCATTCTATTTTTCCTAGCTTTTTTTTCCTCAGCCAGCCCATTCCTCCAAGGGGAAACCCATTTCCACAGCCCACACAGGACACAGGCAAGAAAAGACCAAGTAAACAGAACTAATGTGTGATGCAGACAAATGTCTTCTGCTGCCTCCCTGGCCTCCAGAGTATCTTCAGAAACTCTGTCCTCTGTTCAGGTACTTGAGGGCACCTGTGTCCTTCTTCTCTAGATGGTGCGAATTTTCAACCAAGGAGTGCTGAGACATTGCTGGTGGCTGTCCCTCCACCCCTGCTGCAAAGCCAGGTGACAGAGACAGCTCTCAGACACAAGGGCACCTTGATGGGGAAGGAAAGAGAAATTCACACCAGTAAATCGGTTTGCTTCTGGCCTTTTGTTCCCTTGGCTCACAGAGGCAGACACCCATCCTACCCTTGACAAACAGCTCCCAGCTGCCTCCCCCTTGACCTGGCCCCATTCTCTCAACAGAAAATCTCAGGCTTTCTGTCTTCTCTTAACATGTCCTGTGTTCCTGGGACATCTTCATGTCTATTGCTTTTCAATAAGAAAATGCCACAATTAATATTACTAGAAAATTTGGGGAAACACCCTATTGTGGTTCTACACTAGATGACTCCACTTCCCAAAGTTATTCCCTCCCTGGTGGGTTTAGATCAGAAGCACTGAGTTCCTGAGCTGTTCACAACTCGGCTCCATCTCCACCTTCAGGTCATTATACGTGCTCACGAGGAAAATCAGACCAGGCACACTTTGCTGACCTATTTCAGGCTTCAAGTACTCACATGCTTAGGAAGGGCCTGACCTTCCCCAAAGTGTCACAAGCAACCAACAACAGCCCGCCACCCCGAAGGGATTGGAGGACTAGAGCTTTGGTAGGTGAACGCAGAGCCCCATGGTGCTCATGGTCCTCCAGAGCTCTTGGACTCAAGCCTCTTCCATCAACTTTTTTAAATGGATTCAGCTATCCTGGGACAAGTGGTGCAGTGTGGGCACCTGGCTGTCAGTCACCAGAATTGATGCCAAAAAACCGCTCCCCTCTGCAGACCTTGGGGAAACAGACTTGAGTCTTGAGGGTGTCAGTGCCACCTGCTGCCCATGATGTGCTACTGCAGTGACATGTGCCCAATTTCTTGAAGGGGCAGCTCCCACCTGCCTGGGAACTCAGCGTGGGCACTCACACTCTCAGGTCGCCGGATGCTTCGTGTGGAAACACTGAACGACACAGGAGAAGAACACGGAGACAGTCCTTGGCCCAGCAGATTGCATTCTCACAGGGGCTGCGCCGTTGCTGAGCTTAGTTGGGGTAATGCAGGTGGGGTAAACAGAGAAAGAGAAGGGTCAGAGATAAGGTCTTCATGCCTGAAAGTCCTGCTAGGGGTGCTCACCTCTAAAGGGTATGCAGAAGCCTTCTGAATTATAAAAAGAAAAATACTGTCTGGGGCTGGGGATGTGGCTCAAGCGATAACGCGCTCCCCTGGCATGCGCGGGGCGCTGAGTTCGATCCTCAGCACCACATAAAAAATAAAATAAGATGTTGTGTCCACTGAAAACTAAAAAAAATAAATATTAAAGAATTCTCTCTCTCTTTAAAATAATAATAATAATAATAATAATAATAATAATAATAATAATAATAATAATGTTTGTTCCATCTTTGTAATTACTCATTGAAATCAGGATCTCAAGAACCAGACCCTTCCAAACATGGCTGGGACTTCAGGTTTCAGTGTAGATATGTCATAGCATGAGACAGGATAAGAGGCAGGCAGAACCCACAGAAAACTCCCACATGTCACCAACGCCTTCTGATGCTTCACTGGGCTAACAGTCTCCTGAACCACGTGGACCATCTATTTGCTTGGTGCCTGTGAGGCCTCGTGAGCTAAGATCCTAATGTGATAAGCCTCTCTGTTCCCTTCTGTATAAACACCAATAGCCCTGCCGATGGCCCTGTGGTATAATCTATTCCACTTGGAACAGACGAGGGGCCATTTAATGTCCGTGACTGACCACTTAATTCCACGTTTTCCTTTGGATGAAACTAATGAACATTTGGAAGCATGTGGCCCTCTAGGATGGGTCAGGGCACCTGAGTCCAGGTGGTGGTTGGGCATCGTCTTCCCCTTGAGCCATGGTGATAAACCATGGACACCTAAAATTTTAAAAGGAAAATTCAAACTTAAGGAGAGAGGAGAAATATTAACTAGAAACCCAGAGTGGAGTTAAAGACCACTTTATACCCCACGATTCAGTGTCAAATTCAGAAACATATGAAACAAATGTCTTTGTGCACCAACAGATCACCCTATAGGATAAAGAATGTCTTGGGAGAATGGCCAGGATGTCCAGAATTCATTCATCTGCATAGATCCAGGCAATGGCACATGAGAGAAAGCTTTTGAGTCCATTGCTTTTGAAGACCTGGGAGATGGAGCCCCTGTCCTCCGTCATTCTGGCCACACATCAAGTGTCCTCCAGCTCAGAGCAGTGCCATTAAGACACACTTGCTGGGACCCTCCACAGAAGCTCTGTTTCATGTCTGGGAAAGGACCAGCACTTGGTACTTCTGCTGTGTTCCCTGTGCTGCAAATGCCTCTGACACCAGGACCAGCCTGGGCGCCCCTGCTCTGCATCCTGGGGAAGGACACTGCCCTCACACGCCCACCTGGAGACAGAAAGGACACCACTTGTCCTCGTCCCCTCAATTCCAGGACCCTCCCTCCCTCTCTGTCCTGTGCTCAGGCTCCCCATGGTCACACCTCATCTTCTCATCTCTGGGGTAACTCAGACCTAGACTCCAGCACACTCCTCTGCCCCACCCATCTCGCTCTCAGGAGCTGCTCCCAGGCACCCTGTCAGGGCCAGCACTGGCCTCTGCTCCCTGTGCTCTCCCTGTGCCCATGTAAGTGTCCGAGTCTGTGCTTTGCTTCTCCCCTCCCTGAACCTGCTCCAGGCTCCTTCACTTGTCCCATCACCAGGTGAGCAGGATTCCTTATGCATTCTCTCTCCTGTCCCAGGCTCAAGGCAGCTACCTTACACTGTTCTCACAGTGACCTTCATTGCTGAGAAAATTCTCCAAAACAGGTAAATCCCATGTGAGTTTCTGCCTTGCCTAGAAATCTCCAAAATCCTTACTTTGCTTTCCTGGCCTCATAGAAGAACAAAATGAATGTGCCCTTGATTAATCTCAATTCTAGAAAAAGTTTCTGAAAAAGTGGAGTTTCACATTTTTTAAATGTGAAATGAGGGAGATATTTTATCATTAATGATTATATTTAAATGTAATAATATACACAAAAATGATAACATCACACAGTATATATTTAGAATTTTATTGCTTTCCTTTAAAAAGTTGTTTTGAGCAAGATATAAATAATTTGAAGTCAAAGAAAGAGTAAAACTACATCCAAATATTGAGTAAATAAGATTTTTTCAAAAAATAATTTAGAAAAGGAAAAATGAAAATAAATAACTTAGGACAAATTCCTGTCAAAATCCTCCATTCAAGGTCAACTATTAACTATTAACTTTGCAATTTAGCTCAGTTCTCATACTGTCTCAAGTCGTTCATGTCAAATTTGGCTCCAAACCATGAAGATACTACATGTGTAGGAAAGAAATTCACTTGGCATTTTTTCCTTAATTTTGGTTAAGTCCGTTATATATTTTGCCTTTCTATTTTGTTGATTTTTAAGTCACTTTCTTGACCTAAAACCCACATCCAGCTGGGCACACACCCATCATCCTGGGGGCTCAGGAGGCTGAGGCAGGAGGATCACAAGTTCAGGGCCTGTGTCAGTAACTTAGTGAGGCCCTAAGCCACTCATCGAGACCCTGTCTCTAAATAAAATTAAAAAGGGCTGGGGATGTGGCTCTGTGGTTAAGCTCCCCTTGGCTCAATCCCTGGTATAAAAAATAAATAAATGATATGCACAGCAGCAGCACAGAGACTTCTTGCTTTCTCCGGTGGTCATCCACCTGTCCGCAGGTTTTCAGTGAAGAGATTTTGCTTTTTGCCGTCAAGTAAGCTCGGGACCCTTGCAGAACATGGGTTCACTGTAGATGGATTTCTCTTTCTATGCTGTTTAATTGCCTCCTGCATGTGTCTCCCGTATGCCATACACAGCCGTTGCTTCACTCTCAGATCGAACGTAGGCATTCTCATATGTTTTGAACTGAATCCTGCTGCAACCAGCCTTGGAACATCTGAAAAATCATTTACAGCCCAGAGAGGCTGGAGCGGCTCTCCACAGCTCATACTCACACCCAAATGTTCATATAGCTTTTTAAATGAAAACAAAACAAAACAAAAAAAAAACACCATCAAACTGCTGGAAGAAACACGGTGGTGGGGGCATGCTTAAGAACTTAAGTTGGAGGAAACTGTAGAAATCATAAAAGATATAAAACACTGATAATTCGATGACCTATGTATCTCAAGTTTCCACCGTGGAAAAACAACCACGACAACAGTGACAACAATGTGAAGAGAGTCAGAGACAAGTGACAACGGGTGCGGATTATTTGCAACCCACAGGACAGAAGCATCATTCCCCACTCTGAAAAGGGGTCCCACAAACCAGCTAAAAACAACAGAACAGTAACATCAGAAATGGGGGGAGAACATGGACCATTCACGAAAGAAAAGACAAGATTTTTAAAGTTGTGAGCCATGGGCAAAGTCTCTCATTAAAAGAGAAATGAAAATTAAAATGCACTTGGATGCCAATGTTTTCTCCCAGACAGAAAGACCAAAAAGTTTCAAAATGCAGGTGAAGATAGCAGCTAGCAACGGACAGGGAAATGCATGGCAAGGTCACAAGTGTTCTTTAAATTACTTCAGGGTCTTTAAACTACTGAGAAAGCAAAGGGTGGTCGTTAATTTGTAGAAAATAAATGGAAGCAAAGGACCTAATGGGAAAATGCGTCAAAAGAGAAAGATTAATGGGACTAACTCTTGACAGGGTCCTCTGAGGCTGGTGTGAAGCTAGGACTTATGGCTACAGGTGTCTCCATCTGTCTGGGAAGGAGGAGTCCTTTAGTAGCACTGAGATAACTAAGATAAGAGCTTCTGCCTGGCTGCTGACCCCAGGGCCCACATTAACAGGACTGACTTGTAGATGAAGCTCCCGAACAGGATGGCCACCATGACAGTGCCAGAGGGGACGAACCAAGGTCAAAAACTCCACCGCCCAGCATGAAGGAGCAGTTGAACACCTGATTGGAAAGAGCACAGAAGGTGGCCCCAGCTGCCCTGGCAGTAATAAACCTGGGGACAGTGTTGTCTCCTTATTGTTCTCTGTATGGAGATGGCCCACTCTCTCTCTTGAGAGTGCTCCCTGCTTAAGCCTCACTGTGCTTTACTTTACTTTCTCCTCACTTTCACTTGCAATAAAGTTCTCCTGCCTGGGTTTTGGTGTCTGACTTCAAGTCTTCTTTCCTTGGAACACAAGAACCAAGGTTTGGAGTTTCAGCTCCCTGCTTTTCTGGGACATCAGGTTATATTCAACTATAATAAAGTGCAACTTAAACAGCTAAGGTTTTTCCCCAGTTCAAAATCAATCCAAATGTGAACAGAGCTGGCCAAGGATGGGGTAGAGAGGCAAAGTCTTAAGCAGGGTCTTAGGGCCTCAGGTGACTCTTCTTCATCTTGCTGAATTGGTCCCAGTGACCCCAGGGTGGCTGCTGCCTCACCTGCCCCTGCATATGTGCAAACTGTGCCCTCCTCAAGGACACTGTGTCATTGGCAGACCATGCTTGGTGGCCACACACAGCTGGGACTTTTAGAATTTTAAGTGGCACATTGCTGCCTTAAACACAGGGAAGAAGAAAACAGGGCAGAAATGGGGTGATTAACAATAATAGTACCTTCTCTATTATCTCCTTCAGATCTGACCATTTGTGTCATACATATATGAATAGCATTTGAATGAGGATATTTGCTGAAGCTTTGATCCTAATGGTAAAACTTCAGGAAATGCAAATTGTATGAATTTATCAATAGTTAATAGATAAAAATAGTCAGATGAGCATGGCATGGATGAATACTGGAATTCTCTAACAACTCTCTACATACCATCACAAAGGTGTCTCTTAGATGTACGATCAGATGAAAAGACCAAAGTGCATAAGAACGTGCCCATTGCTTACGCTGGTGCCCGCTTGGAAGAGGAGCCAAAGCTCCAGCAAGAAGATTTGGGACACAGCTCCTCATGTGACAATGTTGCATCAGGTGGACAAGTTAACGTGAAAATTTGAACTAAAAATAATAAACATCTCAGATGGAAGGGCGGACAAGTCAGGACTTTTGACAATCAAGACGGAGAGAGGTAAATGACACGTATCCCACTTGACATGTCTGATAGAGACCCTAATGGCATCTTAAAAGATTCTTACATCTTGAAAAATGTATATTTGGGTCCTGGGCCCATTTTTATTTGGTTGATTTTTTTAGGGGGTGGGAGGGTACTGGGGATTGAACTCAGGAGCACTCAACAGGTTGATTTTTGTTTGTTCTTTTTTGCTACAGAGTTGCATTCCTTACATATTTGGGATATTCACCTCTCTCCAGATGTGTGCTATGAGAACGTTTTCTGCCCTTCCCTAACCAGCCCCTCACTCTGCTGTCTGCTTCCTCCCAGAGCCTGGGAGGAAACCTTGAGGTCCGAGCCGATTCATCTGCCCATTTTTGCTTTTTCTCAGAGACACACAGTTTTGAATTGTTGCTCATAGCTCAATGAAGATAGAAAAATTGAGAGTCTTCAGCCATAGACAGCTCTCTACCTAGGATCCTGCTGAGTTCCTCTTACCTGTCACCTGATGAGGACACTGTGCGCTCCACTCTTGCTCCAGAAGGAGCCTGCTCACCCTATAACCTCGAAACCCGCTTCGGGACAGTGTAACAGCCCTGAGCCCCGCCAACCACTAACGCTGTGCTCTGGTGGGTTCCAGGTCTGACTTCAGAATCTACATCCCCAGTGAGTTCAGACAATGTTCAGAACACAAGAGGCCTTTGTTCCCTGAACTTATTGAGCCAAAGTCCTTTCTTTTATTTTTTGAATGTTGAAAGTAAATGTTCAAGCAGATGGCAGACAGGAAAGACAGCAGACCTGTACATCAGCATCAGCTTGCACCTGGGACGGAAGCTCAAGTTGCCGGACAAAGCTGATAGAAGGTGTAAGAGCAGTGTAACATCAAAGGGACCCGAGGACAAGGGCGGCCTCCTCCCCGCCATCTAACGCACCTTCTCTGAACACAGCCTCGAGCCCTGAGCCTGCTCCTCGCACACCTATAAATGCAGCCGACTCCTCGCTCCACTCACACTCAGGCCCCTGCCTCCTCTCCTCCAGTGACTCCAGCCATGAGGACCCTCGCCCTCCTCGCTGCCCTTCTCCTGCTGGCCCTCCAGGCCCAGGCTGAGCCTCTCCCAGAAAACAATGAGGAGGCCCCAGACCAGGAGCAGCCAGGGGAAGAGGACCAGGACATGGCCATCTCCTTTGCGGGGGCTGCAGACTCTGCCCCTCAGGAAGCAGGTGGGTGCTGCTGACATACAGAGCATTGAGGTAGAGAGGGGAACCAGATAGCTGCAGGTTCAGTCCCAGCACTGGGCTCTACCTGTTTAGGTGATTACTTCCCTGGGCCTCAAATTCCTCATCTGTAAACTGACAGAAGATAATCAGATATCTACAGGACATTCCTTCTCCACAGCTTTTCAAAGTTATGAAAAGTCTGTGAAATTTGCCAACACAGTGTGTAGAAATATACTGAGGATCTGTCCTGCATTAAAGAGAGAGCTTTATTTTAAAGAAGATGGTTTGTCCTGTTAGAGAAGCTTTTAGAAACTTGATACAGGCCTAAGGATATGTTCCCATGCATGCATGATGGGGCAGGACCAGCAAAATGTACAGACTCGTGAGACAGGCTCTCAAATCCTGCGGGGACCCACCCTTGCCTGCATATTTATTCTCACTGGTTGCTGCTGATCCTTCCGCAATGTGACACGGCCACCCTGACACACTCCCTCCATACAGCATGCAGGATTCTGTCACCACCCCTGCTGACCTCAGTGTTCTATGCCTGATGCTCTTTCTGTGTCCCCAGGCCTAAGGAAGAACTTGATCTGCCGCTGCAAAAGAGGGTCCTGTAATAGTCTAGAACAGTTCCATGGGTCCTGCCTCCGCGCTGGAAAGCGCTTCAGACTCTGCTGCCGCTGAGCACCCAGGACAGAGAGACCCAAGAGCCTAACTTGCCGTGAGACCTAGGAGGAAACTGTATCACCCAATGCCTCCTCCTCTTTTTCCTTTCCTTGTCCCAATTAAAGTCCTCATGGCAAGCCCCCTGTGTGCTCGCCTCTCTGTTGTCCTTGTGTCCTGCCTCCAGACGCAAACAACAAAAGGCCCAGACTTCTCTCAAAACACTGAGTTTAAGTATAATGTGATTCCGTTCTGCTCCATCTCATCCTACTTGGCATTCCGGGACTTGCATAGTTCTATCTGAAATTGTGCGCACTGAAGACAACCAGCCTTTTATTTGTGTGAAATTTCATCAAAGTTCCAAGAGCAGTCTCAGAATGAGCAAGACTAGGGTCCCTCCCTAAAGCAGTCTGTTGGCCGTAAGTTCAAAGTGTCCTGTTTAATGAGGCACAATCACACACACCCATTTTATCACTGGTGGCTGAGTCAGACCCCAAGACTTGGAATGGGCAATGACTGACCGTACACCATATGTGCTCACAACAGACGGGCATTGTCTTTACTCGGCTCTGATAATTAACATAGAAAGCACATGTGTGCATCATATTGTAGTAGGAGAATTGAGCTCTTGGGACAAAGATTCAAGGTGCAAACCCTCTAACTTGACCACAGTCACCTCAGAGCTGAACCTAGTGCTATCAGATTAGGAGCACACCTTAATGACCTCATTAACCCTTAAGTGGCCCTAACAGGGCCTTGTCTCCAATGCTGTCATGTGGGTTAGGCTTTTACGTAGGGATTTAGGGGACACAACTCAATCTGTAGCATTGCCTCCGAGTAGCACAAGTCAGGAAGGTTGCCAGGAAAATCTAACCAAGTGGACATCTGCAAACACCCAGCCCAATCTGCTGACCAAGTGACTCTGGCTAAGCAGAGTCACCCACCAGAATGAGGAGTGACACCAGCTGGTCTGGTGGAGGAGGGAGCAGGGCAGCAAACTGGAGTGCACCAAGTGTCCCATTTCCACCAGGCCTCCAGACCCCACCCAGCTTCCTTAGGGTCCCGTCCCATTTCTGCACTATGCAGATTCCCCCACAACCTCACCTCTCACCTCCATGGCCTCACACAGACACTAGTGGTCAGCATTGTTAACAGGTGACACAGTAGCTGTGCTCCCACCAGTCCACACCTCCTGCTCACCCTGAGTCCAGGAACCTGACCATAGCCACTCCACAACATGTTCTTTTTTTTTTTTTTTGCAGTTGTACATGGACAGAATGCCTTTATTTTATTTATTTGTTGTGCTGAGGATCAAACCCCGTGCCTCACACATGCCAGGCAAGTGCTCTGCCACTGAGCTAAAGTCCCAAACCACATTCTTTAAATATTTCTTCAACTCTGTTGCCTCACTCTGAAGTGGTTGACAGTAACTCGGTTTAGAGCCGGCAACACACTTGGAATTGTTCATAAATGCAACAAACATTGATCACTATGGACTGAGGGCTGGGATCCTGATTATTGGAAGTAGGATTTAGAAAAAAAAAGAGTAGTCCAAGAAGACTCCTGGTTTTGGTTTTGATTCTAGCTCTTTTGGGAGTTCTGTTTGGTTTTTGCCTGACACAACTTTAACGTCACCATTTAGAGGTGGGGAAGCTGTAGCAAGGGTTGGTTAGAGAAACTCTGGGGATTTAATTTGAAGTGCCCATTAGATACTGATGTGAAGATGCACAGAGGACCACTAAATACACACTCTGGAATCGAGAAGGGCCGGGCTGGAGGTATGAGGGGAACCATCAGGGTGGTGGCTGTGTTTAAGGCCGGGAGGCCAGAGGAGCCCACCAAGGGGTGGGTGTGGACAGAGAAGAGCATGCCAATTTCAGTTCTTCTGGATAAATACTGAGCAGTGGGTCCTATGGTGGTTCCCTTCCTAGACTTTTGAGAAACCTCCGTACTTATTTCCATAGTAGTTGTACTAATTTGCAGATATTAGAGGAAATTGTTATGTGTATATATGAATATGTCACAATGAACCCCATTACTGTGTATAATTATAATTATACTAATATAAATAGTTTTTAAAAATATACATAGATATTACTCAAAAGAAGAAATACAAATTGCCAACAAAGTTATGAAAAAAAACTGCTCAATATCATTAGCAGTCAGAATGCAAATCAAAACCACAATGAGCATTCACTGCACCCCAATTAGAATGGTGATTATCAAAAAGAAAAACAAGTAGTTCGGGGCTGGGGATGTGGCTCAAGCGGTAGCGCGCTCGCCTGGCATGCGTGTGGCCCAGGTTTGATCCTCAGCACCACATACAAACAAAGATGTTGTGTCCACCGAAAAAACTTAAAAAATAAATATTAAAAAATTCTCTCTCTCTCTCTCTCTCTCTCTCTCTCTNAAAGAAAAAAAAATACTGGAAACTTCTTCACAGAGTTTCAATCTCTCTACTCTCTCTCTCTCTCTCTCTCATCTCTCTCTCTCTCTAAAAAAAAAAAGTAGTTCTGGAGAAGATGTAGATGTCATGGGGTGGTCTGAACCCTTGCACACTGCTGGGGGGAATGTAAATTAGCAAAGTCTCCATGGGGAACTGAATAGAGCTTATGCAAAAACCTAAAAATATATCTACCACGTGACCCACTAGCCAAGGGAAATGAACTCTCTATACCAAAGAGACACCTGCATGCCCCTGTGTGTGCTGCACCAGATACAAGAGCTGAGATACGGGTCCACCTAGGTGTCCATCATGGGGGGAGGGATGACATATACATGGGACAGTATTCGACATAAGGAGGAGCCATGTTCTATCATTTGCTGCAAAAGTGGTGGAACTGAGGGGGATGATATGAAGTGAAATAGACACAGCAAGACAACTACCTCATGTTCTCACTCATGTGGGGGCTAAAAACAGTCACTCTAAATGTGAACTAGTGAGTCCTAGAAGTCAGGGAGGGGAAAGAGGAGGGCCAGAGGGAGATTGTGTGACCAGAGTCCAAGGGCGAAGGCCCAGCTCTGGTGTTCCCAACCAACCAGGCTCAGTCACCGGTCCCCACGTGCAATCAAAGAGATGAGCCGTGGTGAAGGGTACAAAAAGGAGTTTCAGTCAGCATGGCCATGTGGGGGTCGGGGGGATATGGGGATAGTGACCAAAGATCTGTCCTCGGGGGCTGGCAGAATCACGGAGGTGTTGCAGAAAAGGGGAGCAAAGGCCAGGGCTGGGGCCTGCATGACTGCAGGGCTCGCTCAGGTGGTGGAATAGGCCAGCCTGGTCAGGCCTGCTCTGGCCGATGGTTATCTAGACACTGGCTCCGTGAAGCTCTGGACAGGCACGGTGGCTTGAGGGGTGATCTGGTTTCCATCCTGAGATCATGGCTCCTCTTTGGGGTGCAGCAATTGCTTGCTCCTGCTTAGGATGGTGATCTTGTCATGGGGTGGTCTGATCTGTGAGGCTCCTGTTGCTTAGGGATATTGTCGGTCCTTGTCCTAAAGATACTTATCAACCAAGCCTGGTTCCTAGAATCCAAGGTGACTGCAGAAGAAAGTGGCTCAGAAGAAAAGAAAAAAATTTAAAGAGGCAAGTGAAGTCAGAGAGGAGCAGGATGGAGCTGGTTAGGCCAGTGTGGGAGAGGAGAAATAAGTGTTCGACAGCACAGTGGATCGACCACAGTTCATGACAGACTATTGTGTATTTTATAGATAACAAGAAGATAGCAGTTTGGGGGCTCCAAACCCAAAATAACAATAATGACATGGGGACATCAGTTACCCCGACCTCATCAGTACTGTCTATGCCTGTTGAAATAGCACACTGTGCTTCATAGCTGTGTACAGTTTATACAGCTTTATCAAAGGTTTTACAACTGTTTGAATTAGGAATGCTAACCACCCTGATTTAATCATTACTGTTTTGTACATGTGTCACATTATCCCACTGTACCCCATAAACATGTAGAATTAGGATGATGGTAACAGTTGGTAGAGTGCCCTGTGAGCATGGTTTCTCCAGTGCCTTGGCCCTGCCTGGCAGGAGGCCGTGGCAACAGGGCTGCTCGTCGGGAGGACTCAGGTGTCTTTGCTTCAGCCTCCTCAGCTGGGGATGGCAGGAGAAGGACCCCAGCTGGTGTCGCTTCCCTGATCCCCTGGAGCTTCATGGAGACAGGTCCCACGTGGAGCCAGGGGCTGAGGGAGGGTAGGTGCAGCTCCCAGCCACAGCCACGTCCTGGAGTCAGAAGGAAGAGAAAGTGGCGCCTGTCTCTAGGTGTCTGCCCAGAGCTGCAGCTGACGGTGGCCAGGCTGGACGCAAGAGCAACAGGTGCCCACCCAGCTCCCACGCCAGGCACACCTAAGCGAATGTCACAGCGCTCTCCTGACCTCCTTCCCAGAGCACTGCCCCTTGCCTTCCCATGGAACCCCTGACCCAGAAGTCCCCCTTTCTGCGCCCATATTTCTGTGACCAGACCCTGGCAGTAAGAAACTAGGGGAAGCTGGTTCCGAGTTCCAACCATAACCCATAATGTCGGCAGGAGGGTCACCACTGAGAAAGCTCTGCCCCGCCTCTCATTTCCTTCTTAACACACAGCCTGGCGAGGTGACGATTCCATTTCACAAATGAGGCTGTGAGGTGAAGGAGCTCTGAGCAGGAACCAGCCGGGGTCAAGTGCTACCTCAGGCCCAGGAGGATGGGGTGCCAGCCTGGGACCGACACTGCAGAGGGAACGTCTCAGTCTCAGAACTACGGGAAACCCATCCTTTGAGGAAAGGGAGCATTACTTTGGGAGCCAGTCGACAAAGGGCACCAACCCTGAGAAGCGCTTTGTAATGGTAAGCATCAGGCTGGCTGGAGAGTTGGCCTGTTCTGGTGTTTCTGAAAGAGTGTTTCTGAATGAAATTAACGTTTCAGTCAGTGGAGTTTGAGCCAAGCAGGTTGGACTACCTAACGTGGGTGGGCCTCACCCAGGCAGTTGACGGTCTGGGAAGAACAAAGACTAACCTTCTCAGAACAAGATGGAATCTGCCAGCAGATGGCCTTTGGACTCTGCAACTCCTCCCCGGGTCTCCCCGAGTCAGACAGCCTCCTCCAGCAGAGTCCTCATGCTCTCACATCACATAAGCCAGTTTCCTAAAATAAAGAATTGCTTCTCTTTTCCTGAAGAACCCAAATCTGAGCAGGTGAGAAGGAGGACCCACTAAGAGAGGTCTCCAGAGAGCCCCACAGAAGTGGGCTGCAGCTGTCCCGGCTCTGAAGGACTCCCAACCCTTTTGAACAGGCCCCAAGTGAGACAGACCTGGAAACTCTCTAGGCCCCCACACTCCGCCCTTTCCCAACATTCAGCCACGGGTTGTTGCAGAGGATGGGTGCACACAAAGCAGACCACCAAACCCTGAAACCCTGCCTGTACCTGCCCGACCACGGACCCACAGAGGCAGAAGCACATGGTGAGACCAGGGCTAAGTCCACAAAGCCCTCACCATGATGAAGACTAAATACCCGAGAAACCTGAAGCAAGCAACATGGAAAGCAAGTTTTATTTTTATTTAAGAGGGGACATAGGAGGCAGAATTCTCCAGAGAGAAGGGGGCCCAGAGCAGGATGCCCTCAGGAGGGGAGCGTCTTGCTCTTGTATAGACCCCAGAACCTTCCCACCTCTCTTTCCTGTGCAGGTATGTGCCTAAGGGCAGGAAGGAGCAGCCCAGGGGCCGGTGGCTTGTGTTGGGAAGTGATCCTGGAGGTGTTATCAACCGGTGATGACCCTCTGCCCTCCAGCACTCATTATCTACACAGATGCCTGACCTTCTGCCCCTGCCTCAGTTGGCTGAGGAATGTGACATTTCCTGTCCCCCCAGGCCAGGTGGGGCTGCAGGCAAAGAAAGGATGTGGGAGTCTGTACAATGGGCTCATCCTATAGAATTATCCTCTTAACCTCAGCCCCCACCATCTTCGTCTCTTTTCCCCATATAGAGGTCGGGGGTGGCAGTGGAAGAAGGGACTGGAAGGGACACTCATGAGACAGTGACGGGCAGGAATCACAGTGACTGGAGTAGAGCCCCAGACACCACTTCTGTGGATACCACAGGATGAGTGGCAGGACCCCTGCAGCCTGGCTGGCCAGTGGCCTGCTGAGAGGAAACACCCTCTTTCCATAGAGTGTCCCTCCTGGCTAAGGCCGGTGGGTGACGTCCAGAGGATGAATGTGACTTGCCTGGAGCTGGTCTGCCCTGCTGGTGGGGCCTGGCCAAAGGAGACCAGAGGAGCCAAGGAGGCAGGGAAAGCAGCCTGTGGCATAGAGGCCGAGGCCATCACTGTCCTGGGCAGATTAGGAGAGGACTGAGAACAGTAGGAAAGTGATGCTTAGCAACCAGCGAGGTGCGCACCCTCCAGGGCACCCAGGGCTGAGCGTAATTGCTTACAAAATCAAATTCAAGGTTACAGTGTGTTTGACAAATGAAACGGAGGGGGCTCCTGTCTTTGTTTTACAGGCTTCAAGAAAAACTGGGCCAAATCTTAGCTGACAAAGTTCTGCAGTAAACCCAGTGAATGCAAAGCAGGCACCCCTGAGAATCTCTGGGTGGTGGGGAATAGAATTGTGGGGGTTTGGGGCTGTTCAACAGGGACCGGAGAGTTTTAGGGCTGGAGAACAAGGGGGAGAGGAAGGAGACCCTGGCGGGAAGGTGGGAAGGCAGGAGGGCGCTGCTCTGCCGGTAGAGAGTCCAGCAGACCCAGGTGTTCCCAGGTCCCCTGGGCAGCAAGGGCTTGCAGAAATGGCTTTTCATGCACCACCCAGGGGTTCTGTTTGCTTATGACAGACCTCACTGAAGAGAAAACACTTCCAGAAAAAAACAGGGGGTTGCATTTTGTGCAGGTTGAGAGATGGGGGCTTAATTTCACTTTGCTGCATATGGATTTCCAGTTCTCCTAGCACCATTTTTGAAGAGGCTATCTTTTCTCAAATGTACATTTTTGGAGCCTTTGTGTAGTATGAGATAACTGTACTTATGAGGGTTTGTCTGTGTCTTCTATTCTGTACCATTGGTCTATTTTCATGCCTAATTTTGTTACTATTGCTCTGTAATATAGTTTAAGGTCTGGTATAGTGATGCCACCTGCTTCACTCTTCCTGCTAAGGATTGCTTTGGCTATTCTGGGTCTCTTATTTTTCCAGATGAATTTCATGATTACTTTTTCTATTTCTATGAGGAATGTCATTGGGATTTTGATCAGAATTGCATTACATCTGTGTAGTGCTCTTAGTAGTATGGTCATTTTGACAATATTAATTCTGCCTATCCAAGAGCAAGGGAGATCCTTCCATCTTCTAAGGTCTTATTTAATTTCCTTCTTTAGCATTCTGTAGTTTTCATTGTAGAGGTCTTTCACCTCTTTCAGTAAGTTGATTCCCAAGTTTTTGTTTTTTTTAAGGCTATTATAATTTCTCTTTCAGAGGATTTGTCACTGATGTACAGAAGTACCTTTGAGTTTGGGGTGTTGATTTTATATCCTGCTACTTTTGTGGAATTCATTTATTAGTTCTAGAAGTTTTCTGGTGGAATTTTTTTGGATCATCTAGGCATAGAATCATGTCATCATCAAATAGTGATAATTTGAGTTCTTCTTTTCCTATTCATATCCCTTTAACTTCTTTCGTCTGTCTAATTGCTCTGGCTACAGTTTCAAGAACTGTTAAATAGAAGTGGTGAAAGAGGGCATCCCTGTCTTGTTCCCTTTTTTAGAGGGAATGCCTTCAATTTTTCTCCATTTAGAATGATGTTGGCCTGGAGCTTAGCATAGATAGTCTTTATGATGTTAAGATATGTTCCTGTTATCCCTAGTTTTTCTAGTGTTTTGAACATGAAGGGGTGCTGTATTTTGTCGAATGCTTTTTCTGCATCTATTAAGATGATCATATGATTCTTATCTTTAAGTCTATTGATGTGATGAATAACATTTATTGATTTCCATATGTTGAACCAAACTTGCATCCCTGGGATGATCTCCACTTGATCATGATGCACTATTTTTAATAGTTTCTGTATTCAATTTGCCAGAATTTTATTGAGAATTTTGGCATCTATGTTTTCATTACACATATCGGTCTGAAGTTTTCTTTCTTTGATGTGTCTTTGTCTGGTTTTGGAATCAGGGTGATATTGGCCTCATAGAATGAGTTTGGAAGTGTTTCCTCTTTTTCTATTTCATGAAATAATTTGAGGAGTATTGGTAGTAGTTCTTCTTTAAAGGTCTTGTAGAACTCGGCTGTGTATCCATCCGGTCCTGGGCTTTTCTTGGTTGGTAGGCAGAAAAAAAAAAAAAAAAACCTCAGGGGGATCCATGAACCTTGCAGCACCTGCCCCGTCTCTCCTGCTGAGTCCCTGGTTCCGCAGGCACCTCTGTTCTGCAGCGCAGGCTGGTGCAGCGCACCCTGGGAAGGGCCATGTTCCTGGCTCCTTTCCTTTCTCTTGCTTTTCTTCATTTCTCTCCCTGCTCCCTTTTGTTCTTTCTGTTTGCTAGGCTATCAACATTTTAAAGGCATATAAATAACTAGTCCTATTTTTACTGTTGCATTCAACAAACATGAATTATGCATAAATATAGTCAGAAGAAACATAATTCAGAGAAAAGAAAAATAATCTTTGTTCATGTTGTTCATGGTGTTCTTTCAAAATATGCTGACAGGCACTACCCAGAGAGTCAGTCCCTACCCTATTTGTAACTTGCTGTCCCCCTCAGTTTGACTAAACCACTCTTAAGCACTGTTCAGGAAACATATGACATTTTTGACAAGAAAACCGGTGAAGTTATTTTACAATCTGTAACTTGGATCTAAAACTAAGCAGCACAAATTTTACTTCCTTGATTTAATATTGTTAAACTGTAAGTTTAAAAAGAGATTTGATAAATGTCAAAATGATTATAAAGTCAGACAGTTATTCAAAAAGTAAATTTGTACACTGCAAACTTTTGGGTGACATTAAGCTAACCTTAAATGTCATCCCTCCTGCCTCTGACTTGCAAACAGATCGTGTGACCCTAAAGTGGTGGTGATGGACTGGCCTCATCGTGAGCCGGTGAGGAAGAGTTTGCAAGCCACCCGACCATGTGCTGCACCCAGAGGGCTGGTGTGGGCCAAGCTCCCGGTGGGTGCAGGTGGGACCCCTCCTTAGTCACCTTACTCAGTTTGGTTTCTGGATTCCTCAGCTGGGGCTGCTGTCACAGTGGGTGTCTAAACAGGATTTCATTCCTCACATTTCTGGAGGTGGGCAAGCCCAAGTCAACGTGCTGACCGATTCCATTCTCCATGAGGCTTACAGATGGCACCTTCCCTCTGTGTCCTCACAGGGTGGACAGCAAGGGGGAGCCACCGTTGGGCTGGGGATGTGGCTCAAGCGGTAGCGCGCTCGCCTGGCATGCGTGCGGCCGGGGTTCGATCCTCAGCACCACATACAAACAAAGATGTTGTGTCCGCCGAAAACTGAAAAATAAATATTAAAAAAAATTCTCTCTCTCTCTCTCTCTCTCTCTCTCTCTCTGTCTCTCTGTCTCTCTCTAAAAAAAAAAAAAGAGGGAGCCACCGTCTCTTCTTATGAGGACCCCAAGCCCATCATGGAGTTCCCCCCTCAGGTCCTCACCCATCCTAATCACCTCCCAACTGGAATTGGACAATCCCAAATTGGTCCTGGCAACGTTACCTCAGCGTGGACTGGCGAGGAAGAGGTCCAACCCACCAGGCTGAGGGCTTCAACGCGGGCATTTGGAGGAGACAGCTCACTCCACAGCAGAAGCCCTCAGGGTCCCTTCACCAGATCCTACAGAAACCGGGAAAGAAAGAAAACACTTTGTGTCAAATCTGGAGATAAGACAGTGACACTGCTCTTACTCCTCCACAGCTACGGATTCAACCCAGGCAGAGTGAAGCTCCCCACATCCGTTCCTTGGCCTCAGGAGGCTCCTGGAGGTCAGGCCCCTGGTCTGTTCTCTTTCTCCCTGAGGCAAGGTAATCGTGAACCCCAGTCACCATTTCGTTTCTCTGTCATCTTGCGCAAACTGCTTCCGGCACTTTCTTTTGACGGAGCAAAGGCTTGTGAACCACGCTTCACAAGAGAAGGGTGCCTGCTGAGCTTCCCCCCACCTCCGAGGGCATATCACAGGCATGGGCTGTTGCATTGAACATTTTTAAAATCCAAAGAAACATCAGAACAAGGTCTGTGTTCCAAAAGTGCACTTGGACTTGTTCCGTCAGGCATGGTGACACACACTGACATAGAAACATGTCATGAAGGAAGAGCAACGTTCATTCTCAAAGATCCCTACAAATCGGAGGCAGGAAAAGCCATGCAGGGCACGGGGGTGGGGGTGTCCAGCAGGGTCCCTCAGGACAGGGGGAGGCCAAGCACTATCCAGAGGCTTTCCTGGGGTTCTTGGGAGAAGGAATAGACAAAGCAGGTAGGTGCAAGTTGGACTTGGATAGTTGACTAACCTGGGCAGGTTCTGGGCTCTAGGGGTAGCTCCTGGTTGTCTGAGACTAGCTCAGGGTGGTTTAGGGCCAATGTATGAGAGTTTGATGGAGGAGGTACATGGGGTTTGCCTGGGAGAGTTGGTTTGCATAGCACAGGTGGGCTCACAGGGCAGTTGCTTGCCATCTCTAGGAATCCATGGGAATCTCTAGGGATCCATGGGAAGGAATTCCCTCCAGGATCAAGGGCCCAAATACCAGAGCATGGAACACAGAGAAGGTGAGAAACTATAGTCAATACCGTCTGAGTAGGATACCTTCCTCTGCCGGAAAGCTTCCTGTGGGAGCCGCTGAAGATAGTTTTGACCTTTTCATCCTGTGATTTTGTTGACACCAGGGCATAAAAACGTCATCCCAAACTTCACTGATCAATTCATTTCTTTTCCTCATCATTTACCATCAACATCATTTACCATCCAGACAATGGACCCAGAGCCTGGAATGCAGAAAGATGCTCTGTGTTCTCATGAAATGCTGCCCGGTTTCTTTTTTTTTTTTTAATTGGAAAAAAGTATATATTTTGGAAGAACTCACTACATAAAGTGACAGAATTCCAAAATCAAATTGCATGAAAATATACATCGAAATTTCTTTGTACAATAGGTGAGAAAATCTCTAGTATTGAAGAATAAAGACAAAGAAATATGAAGGACTAGGGAGAAGGATATGAGGGCAAATAGCATTCCTAATAGCAAACCAGGAAGTAGGAACCTCGTCGTGGTGCATGCTTTATTTATCCAAACTTAACATTAATCAACTGAAGGGCAAAAATAAAACCAAATCAGAATTTTGTATTATTTGGGGTAAATTTCAGTAAGTTGAATTTAGAATCCACTTTTTTTTCTTTTTTAAGTTCTTGAGATAATGTCTAGGTTCAAGAGCTCTCAACAGCCAGAAAAATGTTATTGCTACATCCAATCCAAGAGATGGGTGCAACTAGAATACAAAAAGGGACAAAGCACCTGGTGATGACCACTCCTCTGAAGTCATCATTAAAAATCAAGTAATTGCTTATGAAGTATTTCAGTATTCGAACCAAATCATCTGAGAACTTTCTAGCAGATGGAAGAGATAAAAGCAAAGAGGACTGTCAAAACAAAGAAGATACAAAAGTTTAGTAAGTGACAAGGGTTAAAGGAAGCCTCAGTGGTTTAAAGGAAATTAAATGGAAACTTTTAATCCTAATTGCTTTTCATCTGACATGAAAAGACTTTAAGGAGTCTTTTTAAACTGATAAGAAACAATGAATAGAGAAAGAAAACCTGCTAAAATCTTTTTAGAATTTACACGATTCTTATTCTATTTACTATCAGAAAGCATTATTCGGTACAAGGTGTATTTGTGGATGTACATGAACAGCATACATATTATCCGGATCATGTTGTGCTATGTACACATCTTTACAATTCTTCCTGAAGGTTAAAACAGTTCATTAGAATTCAAAATGCGTAATCATCTGTAAGCTGGCGCTTGTTAGGCTCTTGTCAACATTGATAACTGGCATGTTTTCTTGCAGCCCAGTTCCAGCCAGGGTTTTGCCAACTTGTTACAACAGAAGTCCAGCAATACAGGGGGGTAGAGTGCAGGAAAAACAGTGCCCTGTTTCTCAATTGAAGACCCTGAAATAAGTGAAATTACCAGCTGCTGAATAAATGTCACTCAAAAGCAGTCTCTTGGCTTTTTCTTGCACAGAGTGCAACTTTCCTTTTAAATTCTCCATTTCTGTCTTCCCTCCATTCTTTCGCAGGTGACTCTCCATTAGGGTCTGCCATCATGGAAATGACACTAATCATGGTGGTTCCCACAGTGTGGATAGGAAGCCAGCGTTCCTCTGGCTTTTCATAACCATATTTATCCTCCCCAGGCTCATGAAGAATAGAAATGCAAACGTCACCATTTTTATCAACATTTGGATGCCAGATTTCTGTAATGATTTCACTTTAGGAGGCTGGAGGGGATAATCTTTTGGGAAGTGAGATGAGCCTTAAGAACACCACCTTCATAAAGTGTGTCTGGAGGACCAACAATAAGGACTTCCCATCGATAGAGCTCGTAGTCACCTATTAAACCTGCTGGAAAGTCTTCCACGGGGTTTTTGTTGAGTTCGCCACGTGGGGCCCAGATGCTCCTGCTGCCCAGGGTCTGGCGGCCTCCACCACACCTGATCCCCAGGACCATGCTGCCTGGTTTCTTTCAGCTAAGGCAAACATCAGGGATGTGTTTTTGTGACAATTTGTAATTCTCTTGAGATAGTTAGACCTTAAGGAGGCACCCACCCCCATAGAGGGCTATCCCACTCCAGTCGGACAAGGCCAGTGGTCTTCTCCTCAAGAAAGTGTAGGTCACTTTTCCAAACAAAGGATGTTAGCTTGTGTGATTTTACATCTCTTTGCCCTGGGACAGGAGAGCTTACAGGTCTAAGTCATGGCCTCTTCCTCAAAGAGCTGCTGTCCATGGGGAAAATAAGGTGCATTCACCCCAAACAATGGCAAACTAATGCAAGACAGTGCATCACCCAGGGCAAAGCTCTGTGCTGACAACAGGTAAGAAGGGGTTTAAAGAATAAATGTGTATAGGAAGGGAGATTTTTTTAGAATAGCTAGAATGCACTAATAAAAACATTGTCCAAAAACAAAACAGCTAAAAACGGGAAGATTGTAGTGAAACCCCGTAAGATGGATGCAGCTTGGTCAGGCAGAGGTGGAGAGGAAGGAATTTCAAAGCAGGCCCCGTACCTCCTCACAGGACAGGGTCTAGCTGAGTAAATGAGTGTGTTCCTTATGATTGGCGTCTATGCCAGACATTCCTCAGAGCTGGAGATACAGCGATTGACAAAACAGATAAAACTCCTGAGGGCACCAGGCTCACATTTCACTGGATTGATAACCAGAAAAGCAATTAAGAGGTATGTCTGCCCAGGTAGCCAGCCCGCGTCTCAGTCCTGTGACCTGTGCTTCTGCCACGTGGCAGCCTGGAGCGTGGCAAACCCTGCCTGCACGGGAGCCGTCTTGTGCCTCTTATCACACATTTCAGTGACTTGCCTTCTTCACTTAGAATTTCTACTTACCCTCCTTAGGTCCTTACCACAGATCCCAGGAGAAGGGAATTCAGACTCATAGCGCCGAGTAGGAGAGAAGAGTCTGAGTAGGGCTGTGTTTTAGCTTTCCATTGCTGTAACAAAATACCTGAGAAAGTAAACTTATAAGAAAGAAAGATTCATTTTGGTGCATGTTTTCAGAGATTTCAGTCCATGGCCCCGTTGCCTTTGGGCCTGTGGTGAGGCAGAACACCATGGGGGGAGCATGTGATGGGAAAGGCCGTTCACGTTATGATAGCCAGGAAGCAAAAGGGAGAGAAGGGAATATTCCCCTCACGGCACACCCAGTGACCTAACATCCTTTCACCAGGCCCACGTCCTAAAGGTCCCACCACCTCCCAATGGCACCCTGGGCTGGCGACCAAGCCCTTAGCGTGTGGGGGTTTGGCAGACATCTAAGCTCCACACCACCGGGGTGCAAGCTGTAGTCTTCGATCCCCTCTTAACTAAACACAGATTACTTCCTATGGAGAAACTCAAAGCCTCTACCACTTTCCAGCCTCCAGGACCAACAAGGCAGCAGGGTGACGGTGGCTGTCGAAGCTACTCTGACACCTCTGTCCTTTACAGTCACCTCAAGGCCATAGCCCTTTTGCAGGACTTTCCCACCTCTCTCCTGGACTTGTGCCTGGCTTGCTCAGGCTGACCGTGATGCTCTCACTGAGACTCCTGCTCGGCACACAGTTCAGGTTGAAGCACCTTTTCCAGATACACTTCCTTCCCCCAAACAGAAAACATACGAGGTCGCCCTTCCTTCCAGGTAATGTTTTCGTACTAACCAGTAGCTCTAGATGAGCTGGTTAGGGAGGGTTCCAGATGACTCCATCTTCATGTGTGAGAGCAGCAACACCTACACTTCCTGTCTCTGCCTCAGCCAGCCGTCGGCCCAGCAGAGGGCCTCTCCAGCCCTGTCCCCTCAAGTCACAGGAAACTCCAACAAGACATCTGATCAGCAATCTGATGACCACTAGAAGGGCCCCACGTTCCTGCCTCGAAAAGAAGGAATTGAAATGTTGGTTCATTCGCTCTTCACCCAGCATCTTTTTCCTGGGTTCTGGAGATAAAACTGTGAAAAAAAAAAAAAAGGCCTTTTAAAAGCCTGTAATAGCCTATAATACTACCAGAGCTGCCTAATGTCTCTCTATATATATCCCCGGCCTGCCTCTCCAACCATTTCCCATACTTCTTTTTAAAACAAAATCTAATTGGATCGTATCCTTCTCAAAACCTTCAATAGCATCCCAATGTCCTTAGGAAATATTCTAGACTTTGGAACGGCTCACGAACGGCCCCCTGAAATGACTCTCAGCCCCCTCCCATGTCATGTCATGCTGTGCTTCTGGACCACCCTGGGACAGTGCCTTCTCTCTCTTTGATTTATTCCTCTGCCTTCACCTCGGCTCAGCCAGGTCTCTATTGGCCAACACTCACGGAGCCCTGTGGATGTCACCCTCAATATTGGAGGACAGAGGAACGTAGTAACCTCGGAGACCTACTTCCTCCCTACAAATGCGTGACTCTCACTGTGGATGGCCTGCCATCATCTCTGCAGACCCTTCATGCCTGCTCTCAACTGTGCAGTCCTGAGAACTTCAGAGATTAAGTGTGCTCAACTACTGCTGCTTGTAAGTTGTCCCCAACAAGTCCTAGCATATGTCTGGACCACACAAAGAACACGGTGCGTGCACGCAACTCTGCTCCACAGTATTCCCAAGCACTTGTTTAAATCTTCCCGCCCCAAGTGGCTCTAACCTCCATCAGCTCCGGGGACTTGGACTTGCTCACTGCAGTCCCCAGCACAGAGTCTGGCATTTAATGAGAATCAGTCAGTGTCTCCCAAATGAAGAATCCTCCTGCAACAACTTCAGAGACACTCTAGAACAGCACGTTCTACCACAGTTGTTCTTGTGTCTTTTCCTGCAGCTAGACTAAGTTCTGGAAGGGCCCAGCGATTTACCCTTATTTTCAATTCTACACACCCGATGCAGTACTTGGAACACCCCTGCTCAGTAAATGTGGAGCAGGGAGTGAAGGAACGGACTCACTCGAGGCTTCCCCCCTCCCTCCCAGGCCTCCTCTACAAAATGAGGGGAAAGGAGAGGACCTCCTCCATGGCTTTCACCTCCACCGCGACCAAAGTCACATTTGCTCAAATAGAAGAACAGCCCCAAGAAGAGAGTTGGGGCCCCTGACTGGAGTGTCTTTTCAAAAAATTTAAAGTCATATTCTAAAGGTAAAGTGCATAAGGCTTTGAGCAAGTGGTTCAGGAAACACTAACAAAACCACGGTTCCTAGATGCAGTTTTTAACCACTTGGCATTGTTAACAAGGCCAGCTAAGAAAGTGGTTTTCAAACTATGTTCCATAGAGTCTCTCTGGTGGGGAGAAATTAAGTAGAGGTTTCCTAAAAGGTTATGTTTAAACACAGGTTTCTGCAGCCATGATCAATACATAGATAAATAGATAGAAGATGATAGTCTTTTTAAAAATCAACCATTGTTCTGAAATAGTAGTGAGTCTGTGCACTTTTCCCTGCCAGACACCATATTTCACAGTATTACAATGCCACTGATAGATTGTAGGACTCATAATATTTTTTCCATAATTTGTTGCTTCTCATATTTTCATTTAATTTTTTAATTGAAAAAAACACTTTGAATGTTTTTGTTGTCCGGGTTTGTGAGTGCCCTAAGAGGTTACTTGAGCTAACCAGACGCAGAAGCAGGAGCCAGTCTAATGGGCCCTACAGGAGGCTGTGTATGTCTATCTCCTGATGACGGTGTGGAGGCCACATCTGCTCATCTTCGAATTCCTGTGGTATCTAGTAGAGAACTCAATAACTAGGAGTTCTTAGTAAAAAATCATGAGACAGCCAGGCATGGTGGCACACACATATAATCCCAACAGCAAGACGCTAAGCAACTCAGTGAGATCCTGTCTCTAAATAAAATACAAATTAGGATTGGGGTGTGGCTCAGTGATCCAGTGCCCCTGAGTTTAATCCCTGGTAGGAAAAAAAAAGAAAGAAAGAAAAAAGAAACAATTCGCCTGACCAAAGTGATAGGTGGCTTTCAGCAGAAATTGTGGAACCAAAACAAGAGGGTATTGTTTTACAGAGAGGGTGTTGTTGGAGAAAACACGCTTAAGTCCCAGGTATCCACACAGCATGGGGAACTCACTCTGCTTGACATACAGGCCCAGGATTCCTGCGCTGCCGTGGCCCTGGGCCTGGCCGAAGGGAAGGAGACCTCAGACGTGGCCGGGCCTTAGCTCATGGGTCTGCACAGCACCCCAGTGAGGCCTCTGTCACCCTCGTTCACCTGGGGAGCCACAGACATAGGGAAGCGAAGTTCTTGCACCCGCCTGCTCCCTTCTGCAGGCCCTCCACTCACCCCCTTGGGCTGGAATTCACCAAGAGCTGTGCCCTCCCTGTCAGGAAGGGCGGAGGAGGCTTTATATTTGTGGGAATTCCAGCCAGTGGCCAGCAGTGTCCAGGACAGCTGGAGGACATGCAGGAGTGGCCATCCTTGGAGCCACGGCTTGGTCCTTGGATGCCCGCTGTGGCTGCTTAGCGGGAGGGCGTGCTGGGCCAGGGAGAACCGTGGGCTCCGTCGGGCCCTCCCTCCTCCCCCTTGGGCCTGTGCGTCCACCGCACTCCTTTCCAAGCCCCCGCCTCATCTCAGGATGCGTCCTCTAGGCCCATCTGTAGCAGCTGGCCCAGACCTTGTCCCCTCCCTCCCCAGGGTCCCGTCCTGAGCACCTTGCTGGGTCCCCTGGGTGGAGGACAGGCCGGCAGCACCAGTGAAGCCTAATGCTGAGACCAAGCTGAGGATAAGGGAAGCGGCAGCCGTGCTGGTGTGCGCCTGTGTGTGCACACCCAGGCACACTCAGAGAGTGTGTTCACGTGGGCACAGGTGTCTTGTGTGCATGCGTGTGGGTCTGTGTGCTGTCACTCTGGGGCTGATCTTCAAGCTCTCCCCTCAGCCTTCCGAACTCCCTCCCCGCTCTGTCAAGGATCTGCTCAGCCCCTGCTCCGAGATGCACGCGACCATTCCCCCTCCACACCAGGCCCCCTCCTCTTGTCCTGCTTATGTTTTCCACACACTTTTCCCTGCCCGACACCATATTTCACATACACGCGCGCACGCAGGGTTTGTGGGTTCGTCCACCCCATCTCTCCCTTTATGTTCATCTTAGGCTCTTGCTAAGTTGCCGAGGGGCTGGCCTCAAACTTGCCCGCCTCAGCCTCCTGAGTTGCTGGGATCACAGACATGCACCATTGCTTATCTCTTAACATAGCCAAAGTGATAGTTGTTGAAAATCATCGCCTTTAGGATTTGCAGATCATTTCACCCAGTTTAGATATCCATGGTTCCCCGTTCATTCGCCCAGTCGTTCAGAGGCACTGACTGGTTGCCCCTCCTGGCTGCGGGATCAGGAGGAGGTCCCCACGGCCATTCCTTACTCCTCTCTGGTGTGCGCCTGGAGTTTGCCGATGTGAGGGACTCTTGAGAGACGTGGAGAGCGTTAGTGAAGTGAGCGGAGGTTTCTCAGCCTCCCTTGTGGGCTTGGCCTCCCCACGCAGGCTGTAGGTCCCTGAGGGGGTGACTTCTGGGATGCAGGGCCGCAGCCCTGAGGACAGCCCTCCAGGCCTCCCCTTTGCACCAGCTCAGCTTCCTGGCCACAACCCCAGGGCCTCTGCTCTGCTTCCTCTCACAGGGTCTGAGCACCACAGAATGAACAGGGCCCTTCCTCCTGAGCCTTCCTTGTATCAGATAAGATGAACATAAAGGGAGAGATGGGGGCAACTTAGCAAGAGCCTGTCAAAAGGGCTGGGCTGCACAGCTCCGTAGCACACAGCATATTCGTGTAAACACGAGGGCACTGTTACCAGCTCACACAGCCTCCTAAGCAGCACAGCCCATGTAAATACATGTGACTGTCATCCATTTTATTTGTGAAACTTGGTTGTTGTGCTTAGCTTCTGAAGGAGGGCAGAGCATTGTGCACAGAGCCTCCACCTGTCCTTATCTCCCTCTGTGGTGGGCAGGCCTTTGTTTGCCCTCAGGGCCATCTGTAGGTTCATCTCCATTCCTCTCTAAAACCCACAAGCACAGCCAGGCACAGGGCAGAGGCTCGGCAGCTGTTTGCCAAATGAGTAAAAGGAAAGAGATCTATGCAGCCGGCTCCATTATCATCATTGTGATAAGATCAAGCCTACGAGAAATCCCATTGTTCTGCCCAGTGACACACTGAGGACATTCTGCCAGAACCGAGGCACAGGTGGCAGCTTACGTGGTCGAGACACCCATTGAAATGGGGTCATAAAGTGTATCAAACCAAAATGCACAACCTGCCTTCTCTCCCAGGCTTCTCAAGCTCTGCTCTATTGACACTTTGGGCAGAGAATTCTTGGTCACAGGAGGCTGTCCTGCATCCGAGTGTGACTAGCAGCATCCCTGAGCCCCACCCAACAGAAGCCAGTGCATCTCCCCACCAGTAAGGCAGCCAACGTCTCCAGACACTGCCAGGTGCTCCCTGGGAGGCAGCACTGATCCCAGCTAACAGCACTGTTCTGACTCAGTGCAAGAAGCTGGGGTGGGGGCAGACTGGGAGGGGAGAGAGTCAAAAGGTACAAAATTTCAGTTCGGGGGACAGGGCTCAGGAGATCTATGGTGCAATGTGGTGACAGAGTTACTAACAATGTGTTATGTGCTTGAAAATTGCTTAAAGAGTAGATTTCAAGTGCTCTCATCATGAAACAATGGTAAGGATCTGAGTTAATGCACCTGCTGATTAGCTCGAGTTCACCATCTCACCAGGTACACCTATTTCAGAATGCCATGCAGCATCCTAAGTGTATAAGATTACTTGTCAATTTAAGAAATAAGATTTTAAGAATAGTTCAGTTAAATCTGTTACAAACAAGATTTTTAATGCTCATTAAGCAGGATATATTGGATAGCAACTTTCCGTTTCCCAGAGCACGGTCTTAGCCCCACTCATTGAGCACTTAGAGCACCCTGTAAACTATTCTGAGGGTTTTTTGTGCGTTAACTCATTACTCTGTCCTCCACCACATAACCTCAGCCCTGTCACTACTTCTCTTCAGAGTGAAGAGCCTGAGGACAAACAGTCCCTGGGAAGTGGACCAGCAAGCCGAGGAGTGAGGCCACCTTGCACAGGCCACGCATGGAGCACTGTGTTAGATGAGATACCCATCTAAGTCGTCATGATCCATGTACTTTACATTTATGACCAACTTAGAGCTCATTGATCACTTGGGGACATGTGCGTGTTTTTAGAAGGGACGGGGTGGGTACTTTGGAGTCACAAGCCTCAGCTCAGGGGACATTGCTGAGAGCCCAGTGTGGGCCATACTATGTACAGGTAGGAGGAATCCAAAGTTGTCTCAGGTGAAGCCCCACCTTCAAGGAGGCTGAGGGGCTGGAAGGGACTTAGTGTCCCTCCAGCAGCACCACTTAACAGCATTCAGTCCTCATGCATCTTACCCAGTAGGTGCTCTTCTTGCCACCATTTCACACACGCTAGGCTGGGTGCTAGGGAGTAAGTGACCCGCCCAAAGCCACCAAGTTCCTCGGTGCAAGTAACAGGGACTTCAGCCCCCACGTCTGGAGGCCCACTCTGCTGAACAGAGCTGCCACACCCCATGCCCCAAGTCAGGATGGGTAGCGGTTCCAGGATGCTTGACACTCTCTGTCCTGAATCCTAGATGCAAATGCAGAGTGGGTAAAGACGCAGGAATGACTCGGTGCCAACCCATCTCTTGATAAACGAGCCCAGGAAAGGACTTGGTGCCTTGGCCCTCGTTAGAGACTGGAGCCCAGTCCTCTAGCATGGCTGTGAGTGCCCAGCAGCACGTGCCACTTGCATAGGCAGCACAGGTGTCACCATGACTAGAAAGCCTGGCCCACAGCCAGCGTGTTTGCTGCAAAGACTTTCCAAGCTCCCAGGGACCCTGGCCCCGCACCCAGCCTGGCCTGCTGAGGCCAGCAGGCAGGGCACAGCCCACTGGGGTGGGGCTGGCTTGAGGAAGTGCAGAGGACTTGGGGGAGACCGTGCACCCCCTTTTCCTGCTACAAGAGCTGTTTCATTGCCATTCTGAAATGCTCCACCTCAATATTCAAAAAACAAAACCCATTTTGATTCTGAAGACGCATCATGGAAGTGATAAACCTGAGGCTCTCCTCGCTCTCTCCCGAAATAGAACCTTCTCCTTGAGGGGCCAATACCAGTTCCTTTTTTCCACCTGGACACGTAGTCTCAGCATTTTCCAACTGTGACTCCCCAGAGCATGAACCTCCAGCTTGAACCCGAGACCTGTAGTTTCTAAGTCTGTCGGTGGAGGCTGGACAGGATTCTGTGCAAATTGGGGCAAGGCCTGCCTCCTGCCTGCTCGCAGTGCTCAGCTCAGAGGACCTGTCCTGGCCAAGGCCTGGCCTGCACTCAGCCTTCATGTCGACAGCCTGACTGAGCTCCAGGAGCAGCATTTCAGACACAAAGGCCACCACTTCCCCCTGTGAGGGTCCTTCTCCCCCCACCCCCTTCCTACCCTGCTACTCATCACCTTGTCCTCCTCCCCTCCCCACACTCGTGGAAATACCCTGGGGCCAAAAGCCAGAGATGCAGCATCCACACTGCAGAACCGTGAGGCCTCAGGCAAATCAGTCCACACTGCTGAACTGTTTCCCCATCTGTCAATGGAGGAGTGGGACCCTGGATCACCTTCAGTGGCCACAGGAGAGCTTGGGCCTACCGAGCTTACACAGGCTGAGCAAACAAGCCGGGCTGGTGGCCACACAGACGGCTGTTAGAGGGCACTGCTCAAGAAACAAGGGGCACTTGTGGATGATTTTTCCAAGCTGCAGTCAGCGGAGCATCTTGCTCATTGCTGGAAGACTTCACCTAGCAGGAGACCTGGCACAGACCCCCACAACCAGCTCCTCACCCTATGAGTGCACGAGTAAGACTGGGACCGGTGAAGACAAGTGCCTTTGAAGTCACAAGTAGCTGCCAAGCTTTGGTTTTGTGCCAACTGTCATCACAGGTTTAGTTGGTAAGAAATCCAAAGAATACCTCACCTTTCTGTTCCAGGACAAAGGTAATAAGAAAGGAGTTCCTATAATCCAAAGCCGAAGAGAAGTTCAAAATACAATAAAGATTCAAAAGGAGGAAAATGTCACGTCCATGGGGAGTCAGGAAGGTTCACAGACCTTGACAGACAGAGTTTCACCTGAGAGATGAGGACAGGGCCTCCAGGCAGAGTGCCCAAAGGTGGAAAGACAGGGAGGCAGCAGCGGGACCATGCCAGGCGGGGTTTGAGATTTCCTCCAGAACAGCAAAGAGTTTTCCAGGCTCTGGTTGGTTGACTGATGCCTTTTCCAGGAAGAGCCAGTCATCACGTACAGTTCCAATTCATAATTCCCAAACAAACACAGCTTACAACCACCTGGTGCAAACACTCTCCCACTGGAGGCAGTCACTCACCTCTGAAACCAACGTGTCACTGGGCATTAAGTGGGATTAACAGTACCCAGCTCACAGAGTAGTTTTGGGAATTGACTGTGGCAATAGCTGTTCAAGTGTTTGGCTTGGAGAATGGTCTCTTTACCTGAAGATGACAACAATCTTCTCCAGTAGAGACTTTTTTGCAATATAGACACACCTGCAACGAGGAAGTACATTCCAGAATTATCTAGCTGAAGACAACTCCACGTCACAGGTTAGAAATTTCAGGGGTGAAAAACAGTAGCTTGCCAGAGCTATAAGGCCTGTCCTCAAAGCTGAGCCAAGAGCCCAGGTCCCCTGACCCCAGGCATCCGCTCTCCTGCCAGAAGGCGACTAAATGTATCTGAAATAGACATTTCATCTCTGCAGCAGATGTTGGCCCTTCTTGCTATGCCCCAATGTTCCTGTAGTCCTAGGCCACAGGACTGACTCTGGGGACCCTAACAAGTCAGAGTTGGCCACTCACCCCAAACAACAAATAGAAAAGTAATGTAACATGCAGGAAAGAAATTTCAATCAATAAAGGCCTGTTGGGAAGGCAGAGTGAAATCAAGCATCTCAGTTATTTCTCCAGGGTGTTGACATGAGCTCTAGGTTTAAACAGAGGAAGAACTGGGGCTTGGGGTGAGAGATATCCATAATCAAATTATCTTGGCCAGGTTGTGGGTCTGCCGATCACTATCTCATCGCGGGTTCTGCCAGGTGCCCCTGAGGATGTCCTCATGTGGCTGCAGGGTAGTCTCTGTTTGCTGCTCAGGATATTCATCTATCAGGCCTGTGATCCTGGAAGAGGGCAATTTGGTTCCCATGGGAAGATGCTACTACTAAGGAGCCATCTATTCATGGGACTATCTGCCACTTTTGGGGGGAGTCCCAGAATGGGTGATCTGCCTGCAAGACTCCACTGTTCCCTGAAGGTATAAGGCAATGACTGGAGACTTTTAGGTGCCACTTTAGGGTCTGGAGTGACACCTGTAAAAGCTGGTGTTAGGCATCCCTGAAAACAATGAGACTATCTCAGTTACTCTTATCTTGGTGTTCTCAGGTCTTGAAAGGGGATGAAATTTGGAAAATTTAGGGCTAATACACCTTGTATTACCAGTTTTCACATGAACAATTTTAAATGGTTAACATGCTCTGTGCTGAGTTAGCTAGAATCTGAAGACAGAAACAAGTTGAAGGCAGAGATGCCAAGCTTTATTCTGCTTTTAGTTACCTACCAGACATCCACAGGACCAGTGCTTTTAGCAAAGGCATCCTCTCTGAGTCCTGTGACATGGATCCCCCATCCTTAAGAGTTCTGGGCACAAAAGTTGGAGGTGATGTCCGCCAAGTCCTCAAGCTCCTTTGCTGCTGAATTGTCATAGAATAGGGAGAACACAGGCACAACCCTGGGGGAAGAAGGTCACGATGTGTGGACAGGACCTTGCCTGGTCTCTGGCAGTCATACGCCAACTCCCGCTCACCACCACCAAATGCACAACTAGTATGAGCTGTTGGGTGTCATTTGAGCGTCTATGTATCAATGTGGAGATTAGGAAATAAAGGCTCAGAGAAGTTGGACAGCGAGACCAAGAGCATGTAGCGGGGAACCTGTGGTCTCGGTTTCTGCAGTTTCTCCACCCACCCTGCTCTCGTGAATGTGCACACCCCACACCCACTGGAGGAAGCTCTGAGGTGCTAATGTCCGTGAGTGCTCTTCTGCCCCCCCCCCATCCCATGGAACACTTTCTTGCCAATGTGCTTGTTCCCCCGTCAGCTTTCACACCCCCACTCTGCTCTGGTTGGGCCCTCCTGGTGACACGCTGACATTGCAGCCACTCAGGGATATTCTTTGGCCCTCTGGCTTTTTACTGTGGACCCTGGCTCTGGGGAGCTTCCTGCACCCCTTGACCCTCCTCAGGACTGGAGACTGTCCCCTCTGAGCCTCCGGCTTGGCCCTGAGCTCCAGGTTTACATGTCCCTGCCCAGGTGGCCCGTGCACTTCTCAGGCTCCACCCAGCCAAGGTTCCACTTGTCCCTGGGAAACGGCAGCCTGGTCCACCTGGAAGACCCTCACCCACTCCTCTCCCTCTATCACCCTCCACACCAGAGGCAACTCTTTTATTCCTTCCACGATGGAGCTGTGCAAGCTTCCACCTCCCCCACTCAACCTCCAGCTGGCCTCCTGTGGTAGACGCAGGCAGTTATCTCCTACCTGGGCTCCCCACTTCTCCTGACATCTCTTCCAAATCAGTCTCCACAGTGCAACCAGGGATCTTTCCAAAACAGAGTGGGACTGTGTTACTCTCTTTCTTAAACCCTTGTCATAGCTGTCCAAGTGGATGACTGGATGAACCAAATGTGGTGTGTACGGTGAGTGAAACACAATTCAACCTTCAAAGGACAGAGACTCAGCTACATTCTATGACACAGATAAACCCTCTAGACCTCATGCTAAGTGAAAGAAGCCAATCACAAAAGGACAAATACTGTACAATTTCATTCATAGGAGGCCCCTCATAGAGTCAGAAAGCAGACTAGAGGTTTCTAGGGGCTGGGGAAGGAGGAACAGGCAATTAGTGCTCAGTGGGCACAGAGCTTCAGTTTGGGAAGAGGAAAAATGATCTCAGATGGAGGGTGGAGGTGTTTGCACAGTAATGTGAACTATTTACTTAATGCCATTGAACAGTGCACCTAAAAATGGTTAGCATGGTGGATTTTTTGTTGTTATTTTGCCATAACATTAGCAATGATTTCCCATCATCCCTGGAGGAAAGCCCCAAATCCTAGATAGGGCTTCCGAGGCCCTGCTGCCGAGGCCCCCATTTATTGCCTCTCTCCCCAGCGGCTCCTTTATCTTGCAGCTCTCACTAGGACCCCCTGCGTCTGCTCCTGCAATGGAGTGCCACTGGGGCTCTGCCCAATGCTTAAAACACACGGCCTCCTTCTCTGCACTCTCTGTGGCTGAACTGCTTCTGCTCATCTTCCAAACCTCAGCTCCAGAACCCCAATTCTGAGGGAACTTGCCTCACACAAGGGAGGTTGGTGGCTTTTGCCTGGTACAGATGCTGTGTGTGTTTGTCCTCCAAAGGATTAGCCCTCGAAAGTCGTCCAGTGTGCACCCTGTGCTAAGAATAGAGCTGTGTCTGCTCTACTATGTGCAGGGCCAGCGGTGGCACTGACAAATGTCCCCAGCATGTTTGCTGGACAAATACAGTGGCAGCCTGGGCTTACATCCCAGAGGCCAAGTCTGCTCTCTACAGGACATTGACCCTCAGATGACAACATGCACTTGGGATACAGAGAAAAGCAGGCCAAGGGAAGGAGGGTGGAGTGGATCCATCCTGCTCATCCCAAAGAACCTACAGAATGTTGTAACACAAAGAGTGATCACAGGGCAGCTTCCTACCACCAGCCTCTCCACCTACTCTGGACCCATGTAGGGTCAGGCCATTTGGCTCTTCCTTGCCACGAGATAATTTCCATCCTGAGTTCTACCCAATTCCAAAGAGGCTTGGGCATCAACCTGTGCTCGCTCTTGGCCAATATCATCTTACCTCATGCCCAAAGTAGTCTTCCATTCTTCACAGGAGGAAGGAGACTCAAGAGGTTCAGCACCTGTGTGGACTCCCACTCAGCCTCCACAGCTCCCTCTGAACCCTGCTGCCTCCACAAAGCCTTTCCCAGTCAAGTGGCCTAATCCCTCCTCCCCCACGGCTCCCAGAGAGGCTTCTAGAGCCAGAGTTTGGTCCAGCCATGGCTGTGGCTAGCTGCTGCTTTCTACAATGCCCCACAACCCTATGAGCTCCTGAGGTCCCAACCCTTCTCTGCAACCCCCCAAATCTAGTCCAGACCTTTCATATGGAAGATACTCTTGACTGGCATTAGTTGAATAAATAGATCAAGGGCCAATATGCCTGGCCACACGAGTCCATCTTTGTTCTGTGAAGATTGGTAAAAACTCACATGTTGCCCACTTGGAAAGTTGGTGATGAGATGAAGTGTTTCCTTAATTTAAGAATACCATGGAGTGCAAGATGCCCAGCTGGCTACGCATTTTGAGGGGGAGGATGGTGGGGAGCGAGAACACAGCAATCATTTACAGCAATCGTGAGACCCAACTTGACTTCAAAATGCTAACACTGAAAAAGTGTGCATTTTCCATCTTAGAAATGCACAAAGGCATGTGAAAGCACACAAAGACATTGCGACTGTTGTAGTCACTGGAGGAAAGTGCTGAAGGACGGGTGCTGGTCCCCTGCTGGGGCAATTCCTGCCCAAGGGCTGTTTTGTGCAGGTGCAGCAGAGGGTTCTGATGGCTGCCTGGGTGGAGACTGGGCCCTAAGAGACATAAAATTCCCCTTCTTCTTTTAAAAGGGAGGAAACCATGGATGTCGGATGGCCCATAACCTGTCCATGCCCAGGCTAAATTCTACCCAAGCCCGGCTCAGGGTGGGCCTCCTCCCTCTTCATCCAGGGGCTTCCCATCAGACCCACAGGCTCCTGCCAGGGCTCCTGCTTGGGCCCTCCCCAGTGCTGATGACTATGGCTTCTGGTGTCACTGGCTTTTCTCATTTCTGGAAATCCGGTGAACAAACTGTGGGTAGGAAAGAGCTGGTTACGGCAAGAAGTAAGTAGGTTCTGGTGGAGCTGGGGGTCACACACACAACACTGGCTTTGCTGCCTGGAGGGCTCACAGGCCTTTTACTTCCCATCCAGAATAAACCAAATGAGTGTATCCCTTGAGCTTCTGAAAGGCTTCCAGTTGCCCTGGGTTTCAACAATGTCACCACTAAGAAACACTCAGAGGACTGGGCTGCAGCTTACTGGTAGAGTGTGTACTTGGCATGCACCAGGCCCTGGGTTCAATCCCCAGCATCCAAATATATGGAGGATAGATGGATAGATACATAGATAGATAATAGATACATACTTACATACATACACAGTCTCCCCAAAGAGGCCCCCTGGCAGGCATTGAGCAAAGGGCAATAATAGTTTAATGTGATTTACCAAAAAAAAAAATGTGGATCCCCACAAACCAAAGGCTTGAAGGACCCTATGTGTGCTCAGGTCCGAGACCCCAACAAATAAAGACCAAGCTCAAAGGTGAAGAGTGACTTCAGGATTCTCTAGGCAGCACCATCCAACCCAGCCTGGGTGGAGCGACCCATCCCAGTGCCAGGACAGGTGAGTCACAGTCTGTTTACCTGGGAGCTCAGTGAAACCTCCCCTTGTCCCCTTTTCGGTTCATGTTGTGACTTTGAAGAGATCTGCTTCACTCCCCGCCGTCATGTTTGGGACCTGTAGGATATCTGAGGATGTGGATGTGGGGATTCCTTTGGCTTTTCCTTGGCCACAGAGAAGCGTCTTCAGAAGGCCTGACACAGGGGATGAGTGTGTGGAGCTCTTCAGGTTGAAGCAAGGTCACAGCTTTAGCTGGTGCTTGGCAGAACCCCTGAGTCCCCACAGAAAACAGAGACTCTGGGCAGCCCCTGGTTGAATACCTTCCAGCTCAGCTACTATGAGGCTGTGCCTCTGGTTGGCAGTGAGTGACAATTATGGGCGTAACCAACCATACAAAGTCGACACTCACACTTGGAGGGCCGCTTCCCAGCAGGACTCTCTCCTTACAGCTACCTGCAGAGAACAGATGGATCCTGTTGTATAAATGCTACACTTTACCAGATATGTTTACATGCCAGTGAGGGACACTGTCCAACACTCTGTTCTGGTAAAGAAACTAGGGACTGTGACACACACTAGGGGGTACTAGGGAGAAGAGGTGCAAGCTAAAACACCCATCCACCTCTTTGCTGTCTCTAAAGCTTACCCCATTAGGTAGAGGAAGAGGATGTGAGGGCAGAAAAGAGAGCGAGGCCACCAGTCAGAACGTCCCTGAACTGGATCACTACCAACCTCAGGTTGCTTCAAAGTGCGTTGCATGCTTATGCAATTTGCTTCCGTGAGTCAATCAGAATGAACTGTAGGAGTATATCATTTTCTGTTTTGTATTTCAGAAAGGATTTGAAATAGACTATTCAATGTCTCCGAATGGAATTTGTTTCTCAAGAAATCTTCGATGGCATTTGAAAGCACCAGGATTCTGGAGAGTCACAGCGCAAGTCTGAGCTATCTGCATCACATCTGTGGGGTACACGTTTAGCACACACTCCTGTATCTGAAGTATGGCCTCGAAACCAACCATGAATGCCAGGATTCCATCGCTGGCTGGCTCTGCATCCTTCTTCCTCAGGGTGACATCCCTTGGGCCACATGCCTATTCCTGGACCCATCGTTTGTGACTGAAGGAGGGAGAGCCATGATTGATGGGGCTGTGGCTGCACTGGGAAATCACCCTCAGGGAGATGGAGCCTATGGTGCCAGGGAGCCCCCATTAGACTCCCTTGATTGCAGACTAGCTTGAGTGTGGCAGTGAGGGGAGGGGACAACAGGGATCATGAGAGAAGACCAAGGATAACCACCCTCCACACTCTGAACACTAAGCTCTGAGAGGCAGGAGCAGCCTCTGCCTCATTCATAGCTGCATCCTCCAATCCCGACACTCACGTAAAAGTTTGCTAATAGAGAAACCTTCTCCATAAGCTATTATCATTCTCATTTTATAAATTAGAAAACTGAGTCTGAGAGCAGTTTGCCTAAGGTCGCCCAACCCACTAGGACAGAATCGGGAGCCAAAGCAGGCCCAGACGTTTTTGTGCACAATGTGCCATGAACCCCTCTGAGACAGCGGCCACTTCTTACCAGTGGTGCAACGAGAGAGCTGGACCACAGGGAGGGTTTCCTGGGTTCCTGGGAGTTGGAGCATGCTGGCAAGTGATAATGGCAAATGTGTCACCTTCCTGAGGAATCTGATGGCTTTTGGTTAATGCAACCCAAAGATCAAGATTCTTTTCCAATATCATTATTGTTTCTGTTTATTATAAAGGTAATATATGTTCACTGTAAAAATTTTTTTTAAAAAAGACAGTATACAGAGCAGAAATTGAGAGTCTTTCCATGACCTAACCTGAGAAATAATGCATATATGCCCATATTTTTAACATAAGTGGGTTCAACTAATATATGTGAATTTATAATCTGGTTTTGTACTTGTGTAGACACTCACCTGCTAGCAGAACTGGAGTTCATTCTTTCTGCTTGCACATTTCTTTGGCTCTTGAGGGCGTAACTCAGAGTCCAAAAGTCAGAAAGGAATGGATTCTAATTTTTCCCTGAGAAATGGGTCAGAGCACATAAGGGCCCATGTCTTCCACCTTTCAACCCTGAACACGGGGAGCAGGGCAGGAGGCTTGTGCTGGTGCGTCTACATCCTGGGTCTAGATACTGGGGCAGCACGCTGCATGCAGGCTGATTCATAACTTCCTGCTTGGTGGCTAAAGGCTTCTCCTGGTCCAGAATTCCTGGCCCTAATTTCTTACCAAAGACCAGGTAGGTGTCCTCAGCCCTTAGTAACTGACTGTCTCAGCTGATGCGTGGAGCCAACAAAGAGGAGAGTGGGGAGACACGTGAGGAGATCAGCAGGGACAGGAGCCTGCACCTGACCAGGAGTTGGTGCTCAGAGACCATCCTTAGTGAGGGGAGTCCCTGAGAATCTGGATACAGAAGTAACAGTCAGACCCCAGGGTGAGTAGAACCAGCAAAATGGGTTCACCCCTTGGAAGCCAGGGTAGACCCATGGCCCTAGATAGAAGGACCACATAACTTAGTCTGATCGGTAATAGTGACTTTGTTAGGATTAAACCAACCAGAGTCCTTCTAGGGAAGACATTGCAGAAAATCATACACAGCATGTAAGATGTTAAAGCTCAAGGTTCCCAGGAGGCTCAACCCCAGACCTCAGTCTTTAGACAACTGAAACCGTGAGAAAGGAGGGGCTTGTTCAAGGTTCCAGAACTGCATCCTAAAGCCAAGACAAAGCTCCGGGATTCAGCCTTTGGCTGAATGCTCACTCTCAAGTGTCAGAAGTCACTCGGGCAATGGTGCTCTGAACCTTAGACTTCCTCCCCATCCACCTGTGTGAAGAATTAGTCCTGAGTTATAGCAAATGGTTTTTGCACTATAAAGGGAAGACAGAATATGAATAGTCCTAAGACACTAAAGAGAAAGTTCAAGGAGAAGGTTCAAAAGCAAGTTCAAGATAAAACAATGGCCCTCAAAACTGAGCACTGGGGAGCAGAGGGCAGCGGTCCCTGAGAGATGGGAATGCAAGCAGCAAAGCCCCGCAACTGCCCCAGCTTACTGCCACAGAGAGCATCCATCCTGCAGCGCTCCTAGACACACCTGCAGAGCTCTCTGAGTCAGGAGATGGAGATGAGCATCCAGGGAGACCAACAGGGTCAGAGAGCTGTCACGGAGCGCTGTGGAGAGGAACCGACTCAGATCCGCTGTCTGAACAGCCCAGGGATTTATGTGAGGGATCAATCCAGGACCAGAGACCACCAGAAGGAGAAATTGTGCCCTCATCAAGGAAATATTCACAATGTCTGGCCTCTAATCTAAAATTGGCATATGAAGAAGAAAAAAAAAATGACCCACAATAAGGAGAAAAATCAACCCATTAAAAGTGACCCAAAATAGACACAGATTTTAAAAAGAAACAATGTGTGATAGGAGGATAATGGATGGAAGAAGTCTTTCTAAGTATTAAAAGGAAAGCAGAAGGCAAAAAGGAAGAGATTAAAGTATTTCTATTATGGTAAGCAATTCTGTCCTGTAGACCAAACACAGAGCACAATCCAGGCCAGCAGAACCAGGAGGGAACATCTACATGGCTGGCAGAGAGGCTCTGAGTGCAAAGAACAAAAACTTCTACAAAACCATGAAACAAATGGCCTCATGGAAAAATTGATCAAGAAAGTGAAAAAGCACATGAGATGGCAAAGAATCCATGAGGTACACATTCCCTCTGGACCTGGGTCACTGTCCCTGTTCACATTTCCACAGCTGCTGTCTGCTACCATGGCCACAGCCCCAGGTATAGGAAACCTTCCCTCCCACCGCAGTGTGTGACAATGACAATATTGCCTGCTGCTAAGACACACCTGTCCTCAGTGCCCATGCTCCGAGTTCATATCCATTTTCTTATCTAGTAATCAAAAGCTACAGAAGACGAAGATGACGGAGATTGGAGTGACCTGTCATGGATGATCTAGGATTTGAACCTAGGGATGTCCGACTGTCAGGATTTTGCTCTTTCCTTTTCCTAGGTTTCTTTACCTTGGCATGACTGACATTTGAGGCCAGATAATGTATAAACAAATTCTGACCAGTATTAATGGCAATATGGAGAAATGAGTGCAAGTCTGTATTTTTTTGCATGTAATTGTAAATTAGTACAACCTTTTGAAGGACATGTGGGCAGAATTTATTAAAATTTCAGATATGGAACTCCTTTAACCTTTCAACTAGCAAATCCAGCCTAGCAGTTCATGCAAAAACTCAGTATCACCTCTACATGAAAGCCTCTTTTAAGTTGTCCCAGCCAATATATTCACACTGACAACTCTCCGTACTTTCCCTTTGTGATATTCATCATCATAGTCAAATAGGCTTACCATCTCTTCTCCTTAAGAGCAGAGACTAGGAACTTACCAAATTAGCAATAATTTGAAGGTTCTAATATCTGTTTGTTATATAAGTTAGTACAGTCTTTTAATAGCAATGGATATTATACTGATTATTTTGCCACCATCACAATAGGTAAAAGAAAAAATTTAACATCCGTTAGTAGGAATATAGTTTAAAAGTACTCTCCTGGTCACCTGTGAATCTTCTTTGGAAAAAAATGTCTATTTATCAACTTTTGAATCCAGTTTTGTTGTGCTTGAATTTTAGGAATTCTTTATATGTTCTGGATACGATTCCCTGAGACGTGAGATTTGCAAATAATTCCTCCCACTCTGTTCACTGCATGTTTTTTTCTCTATTGCTAATGACATTTGACGTGCAAAAGGGAGGTTTTTTAATGTTGATGAAGTTAGATTTGTCTATGTTTTTCTTTTGTTGCCTGTGCCTTTGGTATTGTATCCAAGAAACCATTTGGACCCAGGCTGTAACCTGAATGGACCTCAACTTAATAAGACTTCAGTCACAAAAGGACAAGTACCAGACAATCCCTTTCACATAAGGAACTTTTAAAAAGATCCAACTGCTAGAGACAGAAAGTGGAATAGTGGTTTCCAGAAGCTGGAGAGAGGCGGAATAAGGAACTTCTGTTTAATGGGGGCAGAGTTTTTCAACGTCTTGTTGGCTGCAATATGGAGCTCGGGGAGCTGATTAATGGTGGCAGCAGGTTGACCACTGTTTGTCAGTATTTTTATTGTGATTGAAATTACTCATGGGAACAGGACACGATGATGATTATTGCTAGCATAATGGAGAGCAGAAATGATAAGAAATAGAATTTAATTAGACCTTTGTGATTTGAGGTTGTGGTGGAAGCTGTGGTATGGAGATTAGCAGTTAGTTTTGGGATTCTCTTTTCTACTCAGGTTAAGTCTGGGAGGGCAGACGCTAATTTTTGGCTTGTGGTAAGGTTTAGATGAGGATATAGACATTGTATAGTGGTTGGGAAATAACCTAATAGGTTTGAGAATTTAGATATATTGGAGTAAAATTTAGTTTTTAGGTTGAGGGTGAGTTGATTTAGTTCTATAGCAATTGTGAATCCCAGAATGGTAATTAGTACTGCTGTAATTTTTAGGTGCAGAGGTATCATTAAGATTGGTGTATTTGTGGGAGGAATGTTGTAATGTCATGTCACGTAAAAAGTCTGTAGGTGGATGGTGGCGGTGAAGGTACACCTGGGAGTGTACTTACTACCATGGCACTGCCCACTTAAAATGGGCAAAACGGAAAGTGATCATGTGTTATGGACATCCTATCTGAATTCAAAATTTATATTTTTAATTGACACATAGTAATTGTACATATTTATGGCATACAGTGTGATATTTCAATACATGTATACAAAGGACCAGATGAGGATAATTGGCATATACGTCACTTCAAACGTTTATCATTTCTTTTTGTTGTAACATTGAAAATCCTCTCTGCTATATACTTTGAAATACAAAATGAATTGTTGGCCATAGTTACCCCACTGTGGCTATAAAACACTGGAATTTTTTCTCTTATCTAGTGACTCTATACCCATTTAAATAAATATTAAATTTATATAAAGATTTAAAAATATTAAAGAACATTTTAAATTTAGTAAATTTAATTTAAATAAATACTTTAAAGCATTCTACTATAGATTATATACATATACATCTTCCATGTAAATGGAGCACTGTGGTACTGTAAACCATTATTAAAATGAAGTTGATATGATGGTATTAAAAGATGGTGGGGGCCGGCTGCAGAGCAGGGTCACAGTTTGTCCCCTTCAGAATGAATATGCATTGAGGCATACAACAATACAACCTTCATGTGTGGGAGGAAATTCTCATGGGCTCAGGGAGATTTGTATATTGTAGGAAGTCAAACTCAAGGTAACTTTCATTTTCTGTTGACATATGTCAGTATCATTTTAACTTTTCACAGGGCATATATTATTTTTATAACTAAAAACCAATAAAGGGCTGGGGATACAGCTCAGTTGGTAGAGTGCTTACTTCGCATGCACAAAGCCCTGGGTTTGATCCCCAGCACCACAAAAATAAAAATTAAAAAAAAAAAAAAAACAACAATAGAGCCAACAGCAGGGAGGGCTTCCAGGACCAGTATCTCAGCCCAGTGGCTTCACCTGTGTGACAGTCTCCCTGGGGGCCGTGGTCACGCCTCTCCACGCCTGGGTTCCCTGTCCATGAACGTGAAGGCGGCCTGCACACCTCACTGATGAGCAGGTTCCGTTCTGCACCTGTTCGTTCACTGTCTCTTCTCTACCCATCCAAGTGCAGCATCCTGGGAACTGGGGTAATGGTGACTCACACTGTGAACAAGAACAGAAATCAGTGTTGCAAGAGCTAGCCCTTATTAGACACTCCTCACCTGCTGAGCACCAGGCCCAAGTGACCCTGTGTCTACCTGCAGGCGCACAGCTGTATCCATCTGTCCAACCCAGGGGCTGGCTTGATTCCCTCAGACATGGCCCGTCCTTGTGCCGAGGACGAGATGTATTCATCGCGGCATCGTACCTGGCCCAGGGGGCTGCTTGGTCAGGCTAAGCCCTTCATTTTTCTTCCTTCCAGCCCTGAGAAACCAATTCCAAAATAAAGAGCTTAGACTCTCTGAAGTGCATCTGAGTTGGGACAGAAGCCACTCAACCCCACAGTGAAAGGACTGGGACCTGTTTAATCTTTAACAGGCAGGGCCCCAAGGCAGCTGCTGCCCTGCACAGCCCCTACCCAACCCAGCTTCCCTCCCTTCTGCACACCCAGGTCTCATGCTCCACAGGTATGACAACACCAGACACCTACAGTTCTGCTCCAAGCAGCACTGGCAGTGTGGCATGTGGGACTTGTCCTCGTGACCAGCAACCAAGGACATGACATTGCCCACGGCCAAAGCCAGCTGTGGGTGAGGGAGCAGGGAGCCAGGTTACATGATGTGCCCACTGTTCCTGGGATCAGTACAGTCTCAAAACAAAAAGAAACATCCATCATTTAAAAATCTGCCTTTTCTCCCTGAAAAAGAATAGTGCACATATTTGGGCCACAATAATGATTACAGTCCTCCAAGAATCAATAAGGAGTGTGTAGAGGGTGTGGGCTACATGTAGCCCCAAACTGTAAATACGAAGCCTAGAGTCTGTTTTCGGACATGGTAGGGTGAGACTTGCTGTTGATTGTCAAACTCTGGAGAGGGGCATCAGACAGGGCGCAGGAAGGAGCAGGTTGGGGGACAGGAGGTTGTGCTGCTGGGAAGGGTCACCCAGAAGTGCAGATGGCACTTGGATGAGTCTGTCCTGCTCCTGTAACAAACAGGCCAGAGGCTCAGTCCACAGTTCTGGAGGCTGCAAGCCCAAGATCAAGCTGAGGCGGACTGGGTTCCAGTGACAACCCTCTTCTGAGCACAGCCACACTGGGGACGAGGGCTTTGACAAGGGACGGACGGGAGGGTGCACTCAGTCTGCAGCAGCACTCTTCCATGCACTCGTTTCTCCCCAAACTGGACAAAGCCCAGGGCTCACACCTCGGCTGGTGCCCTGGCACCACGCACAGCTGCCTCAGGCCCTGGACTCTCCCTGCCACGTACCACAGGAACTCAGGCTGTTCTCTGTCCCCAGCCTTGGAACCCACCTCTTCTCTCCTGCAGTGGCCTCGTCTCACACTTGAGGAGAGATGGGTGACCCAGAGAGGAGCATGGACTGTGCCTCTAGGCCCCATCTCCCCACTGCCGGGCAATGGGGGTGCCCCTCCTCCCTCCATCACAGCCCCACCTGTGAGTGCCCTGCCAGGTTCTAGCCCCTGTCTCACTCAGAGTCTTGGCTTCCCACTGAAGCAGAAGTTGTGTTCAGGGTGCATGTGGCCCTATGGGCACAGTGCTGGGTGGCCTCTCTTCCATTTGCCTTGCCCTAGGCATGTCAGCTGTCAGGGAAAGCTGAGCTCCTCAGTCTTCTTTAGGGTCCAGGGAAGAGTCTCTGATCCCTCATATCTACCATTGAGTGATTGGGGTCATGCTCCCACTCCAGAGTTCAAGTAACCAACTGAGAGTCAACTGGCAAATTAATCACAGCATCGTTGACATTCTGTGGACATAGCCTAAAAATGTCTCCAGGTTCACAGCAATAAAGTCAATCCTGAAAATCAGGTTCATATTTCCTGCATACCGATTCCATTCACTCCCTGGACACCTAGACACACCCTGAGCACATGCTGTGACCACCAGTAGCATCCTGAGATTTTGTGCTTCATTATCCAGCTTACCCCACAATATTGTCACATAACTAGGTAATGTTGACCCCATTTTGCAGGCGAAAAACATGAGGGTGCAGAAATAGAATCCAATAGGCCAAAGCCAACAGGTAGTAAATGGAACACCTGGGACCATCACCTGGAGCACCTAGTTCTCTAGGCTCAGTGCCACTGCCTCTCTGGGTGCCACAGTATCCACGAGAGTGTGAAGAAAGGAAGGAAGAGAAGGAGGGAGAGAAGAGGGGAGGACCCACAAGAAGGGCCTCCTCACTACTCCAACCTGAGACTCGCTCACCCTCCCCACCTTTTGCTTCAGGAACCTGTGTTCCTCCGGCAGCTCTTTAAAGTTCCTGCCTTCACCCCCATGGACTCCCCCTGAACTGGCCAGCAGGACCCCACATACACAGCCAGATGCAGGCCAAGCCCTGGGGCCAAAGCACTCCTAAAGTCCTGGGAATAAGTCACCTCCAACCACCTGCCAGCAGGCTCCCTGCGTACCTCCAGAGCCCCTGCCCAACTTCCTCCCAACTCCCTGTGCCCACCTGCCTCCCAGTCAGCCTCTCTGGGGAAGCCACAAGCAGGTGATCTCACTGCACCCCTAGTCTATGGCACAGAACAGACTTGGAGGCTGAGCCTCAGCCTGAGCTCCTCAGACCCAGCAATGATTCTCTGAGCTGATCAATGGCCTCTTAATAAGCTCCTCTCTTGCTTAACCAGCCAGAGCCTGTTCTACGACTCGCAAATTAGACCCCTAATGAGACACTAGGAAAGCTACTCCCAAAATTGAAATGAAGACCAATGAGAAATAAAATGTTTTCTAAAACTTCACATCACTGAGCAGCAGAGGCTGCTTGGAGACTGGGAACACCACACCCCTACACTGACAGGCACAGCTCCTGGGGTCTATGCACTGCCCTCTAGGGCCAAGATGGGGGATCACACCAGAGAAGCCACAGTTGCAAATCCTGGGAACACAAGTCCAGATGGAAAGTCCAAGTGGGTATTGGCCCCTCAAGGAGACCTTCTATATCAAAAGAGAGATGAGAAGCAACTTCAGACTGAGGAGGAATTTTTATCCTTGCAAACCAGATCATCTGCTGTACTAAAAGGTTGAAGCCAGAAGCCACTCTGGAGGCACACCATTAAACCCCAGGGACAAACACCAGCATGGAGCCCACAGCCATCAGCTTGGGCTTCGGGTCTCAGGGGCTCCCTGAGCCTTGTACTCCCCACAGGGAGTGTGAGCCGCCTTGCTGAGGACCCCCAGGATTCCTATGCTGAAGAGCAAACAGGCTGGCAGGAGGCCGTGACTCCAGGTTTCAAGGTTGAGAGTAAAATCCAGCCACAGCTGGACAGAGAAAATGAGCTCACATGACTTGCATTCTACTGAGGGCAAATGAGAGAAGGTTAGTGATTAGAACTTCACTCTGGCAACACCTCCCTCAGATCATCTATGAGGTTGTGCAATCCTGTAGCCCTATATATACAGCTCAAATCCAGGCATTGGCGCCTCTCGCTCAGCCTCCAAGGAGTCTCAGGTCTTCTGCTGCACACGGGCCCAGCCATGAGGTTTCACTACATCTTGGTGCTGATTTTGTCTTTACTCTTCTCGCAGATCAACCCAGGTAAGACTTAGAATCTTCTGGAAAACCTTGCCAAGGAATGGGGAGCATAGGAATCACAGAAATGAAGACAGCTGTATCCATGTCATGAAGGGCAGCAGGCAAGAGAGACCCCAGGTTGAGGGTCTGCAGTGGGCAGCTGGAGGCTCTGCAGCGGCCCCTGGGCAGCAGGGGAAGGGGGGCCCTATGGTCTCAGGGCTACTCAGACACAGGTCCCCACGTCTCCCAGCCCCATCACTGTCCTAGGCATCTAGAGCATGCCCTGTGTGGAAGGGATTTCTGCTTCCCTTCACCGGGCTCCTCACACTGAGGGCCAGCTTCCTATCCAGAGAGACACAACTGCCGTGCTCACCTCAGGTCACTGGGTGAGGCTGCCCCAGTGCCCTGCTGCAGGCAAAGTGCCACCACCCCTCCCACCAGGACAGCTCAGCCAGTGCCTGTGACTCACCTACTGTGCAGACAGCAGGAACCACAGGTGACTTTCCTCCTTCCCTAAGGCCTGCTTTCCCCAGGCTACATCTCCCCCGTGAACAGGGGGGCGCTTCCAGGCAGCCAGAAGTTGCCGGCTTCTCTGGGACAATGCCCAATGTCCTTGAGGTGAGAAAGGGGACCCTCAGGAGGAATCAAGGACACAGGATCACCCCTGTCCTGTCACAGTGTTGTGAGCAAGACACACTGCTGAGGTCAGTTCCATTACTTACAAATGGAGTCCTAGGACAGAGAGAAGTGCTAGACACTCTCCAGGAGCCCTATCACGCAGGCCAGGCCTTTATTCTAGATAGAAGACTATTAGGGCCAATCAGGCCTTCATTTCCTATCTGAAACTGGGCATCAAAGCATTCTAAATGCAGTTTACTGTGCTGCCAGTAGAGACCCTCAGAGAGATACAGAAATCGATTTAGAGAGTGGAAACCTGTTTTCCTTTAAAGACTGGAAAATACCAGAATATACCAGGTCCCAGGAGGACCTGCTGGTTCAACCTTCTCCTTCAGCCAGGGGTGAGGGTGGTTTTACTGATTAACAAGGAGACATTCTTTCTGACATTCCAAACTCAAAACAGTTTAAAGCAGACTTTTAACCAGAAGAGTTTTATGTTCTTCCCGTCTGAATAGGATCATGAGCACCTCATTCAAAGCACAGGGCTGAGCAGGCACAGGGGGCAGTCCTGACCTGCTCCGTAACAAGGCAGCTGGCAGCAAGGACCACACAGAGGACGCTCAGGGGCTCCTCTGCCAGGCCCCTCTGCACTGGGCCTGGACCACCCAGGACTCCTGTGCACAGCCTGTCAGGAAAGCAGTTCTCAGCTCACCTTCTAGAAGGAGCAAAGAGCAGAGCCACCCCCTCCAGACAGGAGCCAGGGAGGATCGGAGTCCCTGGGGGACCCACAGGCCCAGCACTGCCTCTAAGGAGCCGCAGCTGTCCCCACAATCCTATTTGGCCGCAGGGAAGAACACTGCTTAGGGCTCTGAGCTTTGTCCTCGGGAGGGGTATGGAGGGGGAGGAAGAGCTGCTCCCCTGTCTGCTCTGCACATTATCATGCAGGTTCCCCTCCTGTGTCCCTGGGTCACCCTGCAGGCAGCGCTTAACCAGGCTTTGCTTCTCACTGTGGGCACAGGCTTCAGGATTTTACTTTAAAAAAATATATATGATATGGATGTCATATTAAAAATATGCATTTTGTGGTGTAGGACATTTTGGGACCATTTGGTTCACTTTTGAACCCAGGGACTGTGGCGGGTGAAATCAGATGGCTCACAAGTCCAACACCTCACACTCTGGGGCTAATGTTGCCAGTGCTGTGGTCCTTGCTCCACGCCCACTGTCCCCAGGCCTGTGCTGCCTGCCCAGCTTGGAGTTCGGTGCAGGGACTTAGGTGCCCCACCACAAGGTGCTGATGCTCTGTCTCAAGCCATGGCTCCGCTGAGCTCACACAGTAGATCCTGTTTCTGGAAGAGTCCTTGGAGCTAGCCTGCTACATCAGGAGCATTTGGGGAAACCAAGGCCCATTGACCCCAAGGGAGCAGAAGTCTAAGACTTGTGTCCACTTTAACACTGCTCCTCTCTACCAGAAAGAGACAGCCTTGCCCACTTTCACCTCCTGCTAATGGTCTTTCCGTGAACACAGCATGAGGTCAGGATGACAAGACTCCCAGCCAGGCTTTGGAAATCAAGAGAGCTTGAGGCTTGCCGGGCTGACTGAGCCAGACTTAGCCAACAAGGACCGTGTGCAGGCACTGCCCTGGGAGTGGGGAAGAGCAAGGGAAGCGCAGGCCCTCCATGTCGGCACCCTCCATTCTGGAAGCACAGGAGGCCATGGAAAAGCAATCACATGTGTAGTTTTCCTATCGTAAATGCACTTTGGAAGTCTGCTGAGCACAGTGGTCAGAAAACACAGAACCAGGAGCTGAGCTGGTCCCCCGGTATCAGCAAAGGCTTCTTTGAGGAGGCTGAGATGAGGAGGAGTAATAGAAGCCATGTTGCTGAGCATGCTGTTTAAAATTTTAATTCCCTTTCAACATTTAGGAACCAAGACCTGTGACATAACCCTTAGACTGTTATCTGCTCTCTATACACAAATCGGGGTCATATTTCTTCCTGACAACAGTGAGCTGCAGCTGAACAGGGGCTGCAGGTCCAGATAGCACCCCCAGGTCCCCCCAGACCCACCATGCCCTGTGGCCTTCCCTGCCTACTCGACACCAGCAGTGATCTGCCTGGCTGGATGAAGTGCACTAGAAAGGTCAGAGGGCAGGGGGTGGAAAGAGCAGGTGCAAAAGCCCCATAAAGACCACCAGTCGACTTAGCCCTGTAGTGCCCCATGGGAACAAGCCACCAGCCCCCAACTGGGGGGAAAGAACGTGGTCTATGCCCCATGCCTGGTGGTCAGCAGCTCAAGGGCTCGAACCCAGGCTACCAGCCTCCAAGGGACCCCTCAGGGTCTCTGCAGGTTCCAGGTACACTGTGTGCTGAGAGGGACCCATGAGGTGGGGACAGGAATCCCAGGACCATGGCCTGGGGACAGGCCCAGTGAGGCCTCTGGGGCTGGCTGGACCCTAAAGGGTCTCCACTGGGGAAAGGGCAAGTTATAAATGGCATTTTAGAGATTGGTTGTCTGGAAGCTGATTGGTGATCTGGAGTGACCAGAGGCCAACGGAGGCAAGCTAGAGTGGGGACAGGCTGGCTGTAGGACCTTCTGTCATCACTGAGACGGTTTCCCTAACGACTTCTGACTTCTTCAGAGGCCACAGCTATTAGCCCTTTCTCCACCTCCTCCTGCCTTGGCCTGCAGGCTCCACACTCTGCCTGCTGCCTTGGGTACATTTCCTGCCTTTAAAAAGGCAATACCCCCAGGCCTCAGCCTTGGGCGTCTCCCATCTCCACCCTTCCCTGCCTGCACTTGACAGTCTCCTCCCAGAACCTCCACCTCCTACTCCTTCTCCCTCTCCCATTTCTGGAAACTATTCTGGGAATCCTCCTGCTGAGGCCTAGGGATCCCATCTAGAAAACACAAGCCAGTTGTATGGCTTCCCACAGGGGCCCTGTGTCCCCAGGACAGGCCAAGATAAGGGCCTGCGCAGCCACAGGCACTGTAAAGCCACCAGCCAGGACAGAGCCATGGAAGGCACTTTAGAGCTGAGGAAAGCTACTCCAGGAACGTCATCTCCCTTAATGTCCCAGATCCTCTGCCACATGGGGCCTGCTCTCACGCCTGTTCATAGACCTTTGCAAGCCAACCCTCAGAGAGGTCTACTTTCCAGTAACCAGCCAGCAGAGGACCTGGGCTCCCAACTCTACATTCTCTCCACGGCTTCCCAAAGACCTCTGCATGAGTCACCAAGCACACTGACCTCTCTCAAGACCAGTCTAGATGGGAAGGGCATTGAAGCTTCCACGAGTCAGAAGGTGTTGCCAACGATTGGCAGATGCCTTGGGTTCTTGTTGTGGGGTCTTCCTCTGCTACCTGAGTTCAGAAGTGGGCTATCTTTGGAATTTTGTGAGTTGTTTGGTGGAGTGTTAGATGAATTTATCCCCAGATAGCCTAAAAATTTTCTTAGAAACAACTCCAATCCTCTTGGGCCACCACTGACTGTGTCTCTGCCTACACCCCACCCCTAAGTGCCCTCAGCCTTTATTTTAATACCCCTACAGGATGAGCCCACTTGCTCCTGGGCCCTTCCAAGTATACCCACCACTGCTCAGGAGGTTGCTGTGAAGGAGATCTACTTTATCCTGACCCGGGAAAGGGCTTGGGCTAGCTTACAAGCCCAGAGGTTCTGAGAAGCTAATTCCAGCCTATGCCTGGTTGGGTTTCTGGTCCACTGCCCATGTATTCATCTCCAGAGGTGTGAATTTTGTGGCCACTGTTGGGAAAATCTAGATTGTATACCCACATCAAGGTGTGCACTTCCATGTCCCAAATTGGCCGCTCCCCTGTGCCTCTCAGTCCTGAGTGCTGAGCAGGGTGGAACCTTACTAGCTGGTCTGCTGCAGTCCTAGGTGAGAGAGAAGGGTGGGGTTTGAGCCTCCCTTTCCCCAAATACTTGTCCTTTTGCAATTCATTCCACCCCAGCTGGATGGTTTTTGTGTCAATGATTCTCAAACTGTGTCTTTAACATTGTCCCACGTGCTGTCATTGAGCTGCAGTTGCATCATACAATCTTAGAACCCCTCGCAAGGGACCTTGGGTGGGTGGAAAACAAACCACCCAGGACCAGAAGTCCCAGCACCAGGCGCTGGAGCAGCACTCTGCCATTCTCACCTTCTCCCCCTCGCTGTCTCCCAGTCTCCCAAAACCTGCTTAAGAAATTGTGCTTTTCTGGTTCTTTAACACGAAGACCACAGATCCCCTCTGTGTTGACAATCTCCTTCATGGCAGCCTGCTGAGCAGTCTTCCTCGGCCACCAGCATGGGCCCTGCTAGGGCCTGTGGGACCTCAGGGCCACAGAGGGCTGGTGCAGTCTTCCTTGCGCCATTCTCTGCCTGCTGAAGCCCTGACACCCCGGCCTGGGCGGGCTCACTGCCACACCCCTTCTCCTCTCCGTTTCCTGACCCATTTCCTCTCTGTAGCCTCGCTGGCTCTTCATTCAACCAGAGAGTCTGCAGAACTGCAGCTGCTCCTGGGCAGGGCAGCTGGCTCTCCCGCTGCAGCCGCCTGCTGTGTGGAAGGACTCCCTCAGCACAGCTGGAACTGGACAGGCTGCCTCCGCACCCTCCACCCACACCTCTCCTCCTCCTTCTTCCCACTCCCCAGGGAGTCTTCTCCTCTGTTTCTTGGCAGCCCAGAGGCCAATGAGAACACGTCAGCTTGTCCTTCTCCATCCAGCTGGGTGGGGACCAGGACAAGAAGAGCCCCCAGTGCAGAGGGGGGGTCACCTTCCCTGGGGAAAGTGAGCAGCACAACGGGGCTGTGAGGTATCCCAGGTGCTTCCAGGGTCACTGGACAGAAGTGGGCCCATGAGTGAGGACAGAGGACGTCATGCCTCCCGGCACAGGAGGTCCCCAGCTCAGGGACATAGAAATGACCTCTTCAGATCACCTCCTTTACTGGGTTCTTTTTAAATTGTAAAAGTCCATGAATCAGGGTAGACAGCACAATGAACACCACACAGCAGGCTGCACAACCACAAGCTGCCCCCAGAGGCCCTCCCCCGGCCTTCCCAGTCACAGCCCACTCCCCCAGGGTCACCATGAATGAACTTGGTGGTAGCAGCCCCCTGTGTCCTGTGCCTTTACCCCATGCATACTCATGCTGAACAGCTTGGTCTCCGCCTGTGTTCCTAGGGGACCGCGAGCCTTCATGGCTGTTTCTATGTGCTGGTGGGAAGCCTTGCTGGACCATAGGATATACGTTTATTCAATTTTAATAGAAATACCCAACTCTTTTCTAAAAATTTCCACACTCATTTACATTCCCAAGATTCGTGAATGGGAATTCCTGCTACTCCATAGTCTTGTTGCACTAGATAATGTGCATTCAAATTTTAGCCTCTGGTGAATTCAGTGCCATGACTTCATTTCCCTGATAAATAGTGAACTCAGAATTTTGCATGTAGTTAGTGGTCCTTGGGCATCTTTTTGGATATGCTGTTAGCCTTTTGCCCATATTTCCTAACAGATTGTCTGTCTTTGTTTATTGATTTGTAGTAGCTCTTTATATGTTCTACATACAAACCCTTTGTCAGTTATGTGCATTGGAAATTTCCTCAGCCTTCTCCCTTGGTTATTGGCTCTCTTCATAAGTACTTTTCTTAAGAGATTTTAATTGGTATTTCAATGTGGTTAGAAGTTCAAATCTTTTCCTTTGGGGTGTGTGCCCCTTGTTTCTTCACCTTGAAACATGAAGATAGTTTCCAATATTGTCTTTTAAAGCTTATTGTGTTTCCTTTCACATTTAGGCTATGGTCTGTCTGGCAATGTGCGTTCTTGTTGTTGGTTTTTTTTTTTTTTGCCTTTTTAAAAATCAGTTTTATTGAAGTATAATTTAATTATAATAAGATGAATTAATTTTAAGTGTCCAGTACAATGAATATTAAAAAATGTGTACAGTTTTGTGATCATAACCATAATCATGACATAAAACATCTCCCTCATTCAAAAACTTTCTTTGTGCCCTTTTGCAGTCGGTCTCCTCTTTGGCAGTGGTTTTTAAAGTGTGTCTCTGTGTGTGCGTGCATCTGTGGGGGGTGTGCGTGTCTGTGTGTGTCTGTGTCTTGTGTAGGTGACTGTGTCTGTGAGCGTGTGCCTCTGTGTGTATCAGGGTGTGTATGTCGCTGTGTGAGGTCAAGCTGTTCCTTGCAGCATGGACACTCAGTTCCCAGAACTGAGGACTCCCCTCTGCTCTGCTGGGCCACTGTTGCTCCACGTGCACTCTCCCTTACTCCCACGGACCTCTTTCCACCTCTCATTCTGTTCCACTTCTCCATGTGCCTGTCCCTTCTCAGGAGCACCCTATCTTAATTAGAGCAGCTCCGTAATTAGTACAAATCCAGTAAAACCAGTTTTGCCACCTCCTCCTCCAGCCTGGGTCTTGGCCATTCTTGGCCCTTGGAATTTCTAAATAGATTTTCCAATCAGCTTGTCAAGTTTCACTGACAGGACAGGGATTCTTATGGTACTGGGTTCAAACTGAAGATTAACTTGTAGGGAATTAATGTATTTTAAGTCTTCTGCAAATGCTTGAAAATGGCATTTCCATTTTTTAGGTATTCTTTAATTGATTTCAAATAGTCATTTCTTTTTTTTGGAAAGAAGTGCTACACATATTTCCTTAGATCTGTAACTGAGCACTAGATGTGGTAGGCTACTCCAACGGGTGCATTTCTTCAAAATTTACATTTGTTGTGGGTTGCTAATAAAATTTAAATTCATTATTTTTCTTTCTTTTTTTTTTTTTTGGATATTGAACTTGCTACTCTGGTTCACTTAATTCCTTCTGAGCAGCATATCATCATAGTATCTGTCAATAGCAACAATTTTATTTCTTCCTCCCCAACCCTTATACCTTTGGTATTTTGTGTGTGTGTGTGTGTGTGTATGCCGTTTCTTAACTTCCTCCCCTGCCTAGGTCCTCAAAAATGCTGTCAAATGGCACAGTGATCTTATTTATCCTGATCTTATTGCCAGTGTCTAAAGGAAAGATTTTAATATCCGACTCTGAAGAGTACCGTTAAAGTTCCCTTGAGTTCCTAAACTTGTTAATAAGTCTTATCATGAATCAATGTTGAATTTCTTCAAGTGTTTTCTTGGCATATATTAAAATGGTGTGATTTTTTTTCTTTTATCACTAACAACATTGAGAAATTTTCAATACTTAATGAATTCTTGTGTTTTTTTAAGTAAACTGAAATTGGTTTTGTTGGGTATAGTCATACATGATTTAGAATATTTGCCTCTATGTTGATCAAGGAGATTTGGCTATCATTCTTTGTACATTTTTATACTGATCTTGTCAGACACAGTTTTTATGACAATGTTGACTTCAAAACATGAATTGCAAGCATTCTCTCTTTTTCTGATCTGGTAAACATTCTGTCATTTGGACAATCCTGTTGCTTCAAAGAATTTGCTGATTTTGGAGGGAGATGGGTTACTGAAGATTGAACCCAGGGGTGCTTTACCCCTGAGCTACATTCCCAGCCCTTATTATTTATTTTTAATTTTGAGACAGTTTCATTAAGTGGCTTAAGGCCTCACTAAGGCTTAAGCAGCTTAAGCAGAGGCTGGCCTCTAACTTGCAATCCGCCTACCTCACCCTGCCAAGTCTCTTGGGATTATAGGTGTGCACCACTCTACCCAGAAAATGTGCTGATAGCTATGACTTGAATATGAGGTGTCGCCCATCCTGTGTTAATGCAGTTATGTTCAGAGGTGAAATGATTGGATTGTGAGAGCTACAACCTAATCAGTCCATCCAGGTTTGAATGGCCCAGGTGGGGCCTGGCTGGAGGAGGCAGGTTATGGGGGGGGGGGGGGCATGCCCTGGAAGGGTGTGTCTTCCGTGGGGCTCCTCCCCTCTTCCTGCTTCCCAGCTGCTACTGATGGAGCAGACCTCCTCCACCACACCTTCCACCGTGATGGACTAAACTTCTGGAACTGTGAGCCAAACAAGCCCTTTCCTTTTAAGTAGTTCTTATTCACTATCATGGACACAGTGACAAAAATGTGACTAACACACAGATGAAGATAACATGACTAGGATTTTATTCATGGACTCAACATCTTTAAAATCATGAGACTATCTTGTGTTTATTTAGTAAATTGTATTTTTCTAAGTGTTGTCTTATTTCAAATAAGTTTCCAAGTTTATGGCTATAAATTCATAATAGTCTTTTTTTAAGTGTATGTAGTATGTGATGCCCCTACTTCCATTGTTGTCTTACCCCGAATATTGACCTAGGAAGTCCTTAGTTCTCTTACACTAGCAGGAGCATGTGCCGTGGCCTGTGTACATGCATCCTGGGTGCCTCAACTGTCCTTTGGCTCTTATTGGAAGCCAAAGGCCTTCAGAAGCACTTCAATGCTCCAAACCCCTGGTCCCAGTCAAGCATGGTATTTTCTCTAGGAAAGCATGGCATCTGCCGGGGATACCACTTGTGACAGTAAGATCTGGCACAGGGAGTGTCAAGAGTAGAGCTCGTCAGTCCAGGTGCAGGATGAGAAGTGCCTGAATGTTCATGAAGGTTCTAGGAGAACCTGCATGTTCTAGAAGAAACTCCTCCAAGTGCGGCCTCTAAACCAGCAGCTTCAGGATCACCTGGCAGCTTGCTGGAAATGCAAGTTCTCAGTCCCAATCCAGAGCCTTGGATTCAGAAACGGGACAGAGGGCAGGGGATGTTATGCTTAACAAACCTTCCAGGAGATTTGCATCCACAATAAAACTAGGAATCCAGTGACCCAGCTGTTCTCAATTCTGGTCCGCACATTAGATTCAACTGAGTTTTATGTTGATGCAAATATATGCAGCCCATCCCAGAACACATTTTTAAGAGGCTCTCGGCTGATTCTGATGACTCCCAGTCTCCCAGGGGCTGCCATGCTACACAGCACAGCTCCCGGGGAACAGAACAGAGGAACAAAGCCACTTCGCTCCTAGTGGCCAAGACACACCCCAGCTGCTCTGTTCTCATTCCAGGCCTTGAATTTAGGAAGTCCCTGATGCTGATGAGCACAGGCAGATGAGAATGCCCTGGAGGGCCTGACGCTGGGCAATGGTGAAGGGCTGAAGATGGGCGGCCTTCAGAAGCCATGGTTCGACTTGGCTGCAAAGGCAGGAGAACAGCCCTGGAGGGCAGGTCCTGGAGGGCAGTTTCCCTCAGGTTGAAACCCGCTTCCCAGAGAGGGCCACGGGCCTCTGGAGCACACTGTCTCCTAGGGTGCCAGGGCCTGGGGCACGGGTCTGCTGGGCTGCCCTCACAGAGCCCACACACTAGGCCCTTCAGCAACTGAAAGGCGTCAGCTGGCACTTCTGGGGGCGGGTGGTCTAGACCCAGGTGGCAGCAGGTGGGGCTCAGAGATGGCACCTCCACCTGTCCTCACCTGCTTTCCTCTGTGTGTGTCTCTGCTGGACCTCTTTGATGGCCATGCCTCTCATACTGGATCCTGGCCCATCCTATGGACCTCGTTTAACCTTGATCACCTTTGGGGAGTCCCTAAGTCCATATCCAGTCACTTTCTGAGCTTTCAGAAGTCAGGCAACAACATGAGAATTTTGAGGTGACAAGAGTTGTCCTGTATCACCCACTAAAGGAGGCTGGCCAAACACTGGCCCAAGGTAGTGTCAGAGGGTAGCCCTGAGTGACGTCCTTCTCTATTGGAAACACAGGGGTCTAGGTCAAGGTTCCTTCTAGTTAGGAGATTCCAAGATACCAGCTGTAGGGCACAATAAACTCCATCTGGGGAAACCTATTAAATCTTTACAGAGTACACATCAACTCAGTCTGACAGTAAAGGATGCTCATTTTCCACAGAAATGGTCTTTGAAAAGAGGAGAATGGGGACTTAAGTCAAAGTAATCAGTGTAACTGAAGTCAGAGGGATGTTTTCATAAGGTGACAATGACGTTAGCATTGACAGTAGAGGATTGAGTTTGTGGTCAGTGAAGTGGACCATAGCACTCAATTTGAGGAATAACTTGCATTCCCTATGCCCCTCTGCTAGGTTCATCTTTGATGGGTTACTCCCCACCTCTCTAGTTTCACGAATAGTCCCAAAGATCCATTATGTGCAATCTTCAATCATGTGCTTTTGCAGAGTGACCTGTCCTGCCTTCATCAAATGTTCTATAGTCATTGTGGTCATGAGCCAAGAGTCTAAGTGTGTCTGTTCCCTCTTTTCAGGTGCTGGTCTCCTCACAGGTCTCGGCCACAGATCAGATCACTACATGTGCGTCAGGAATGGAGGATTCTGTCTCTATTCGTCCTGCCCCGTGGATACCAAAATTACTGGCACCTGTTACCACGGACGCGCAAAATGCTGTAGCTGAACTGAGGGTGACTTGGAGAAAGATCATAGAAGTCAGAAGAATTATTTCTGATCATTGTTTCAATAAAGAAATTTTTTTTCCTTGACCACATCTTCATCAGACCAAAATAAATCTTATTGCTCAATGGAAGAATTTAAGAAAATGTGGGGTTAGGCTGACAGCCTGGGAACGAGAGACATGCCAGTCCAGAAAGAACACCTCTTCAGAGGAATAAAGTCCAGGGCTAGACAATGTCACTTTCCGCTGACCATATTGCCATACAGTGAGGGATGCAGAGGGCCCAGGAGAGGTCAGCAGTACACGTGGCGAGGAGAGGCAGCTCCAGGCCTCCTGGGGCCAGGAGAGGCTGACCTCGAATTCCAGTGTTCTGGTCAACAGTGGAGTAAGAGGCCCATCTCCAGAGCCCAGGCTGCAGCCTCTGCTCCCCACACTGCTGGCAGCGGGGTGATGAACCCCAGCAGTGCAGCCCTCCTTTGTGACCACGAAAACAGTCCCAGAGTTTCATCCTCAGGCCTCATATCTGTGTCCTAAGGACTCACACATCTGCATTTCAGGCCAGCCTTGCCCCTAGGCCTTTAGACACCAACAGGGAAGGAGAGCAGTTCCCCTTCCTTTCTCCACAAACTTCTTAATGCTCTGAATGATTCACATTATGCTGTCATCTCCTTAATCTATCACAAATTCTTCACCTTCCACTTGATCAATTTCAGGAACAATGAAAATCACCCCTGATAAAATTATTTGCTTCCCCCTTCCCAGCAATAATCTTCTGTGCATCACCCCTCTTCCACAAGGGAGCCTCACAGAGCAACATGCTGGCTTCTGGGGACGACAAGGACTGGGCTTGGGAGTTCTCGGTGACTAACATAAGATGTGTTAATGACACACTCAACTTGAAGCCCAGAAACAATCCAGAAACATTGTACTTTCACCTCAGATCTCACGTGGCAGAAGTAGGCACCACAACAATTAGGCCACTTCCCCTGGGACTTGTGGTGGCCTTCAGTGCCTGATCAGGCCTACCACATCCACACTGCTGCCATTGCAGGTGGACAGCCCTTGGCAGTCCAACCTCATGGCCCAGTGGGTCAGGTAACAGCCAGTTCATGAGGGACAGTTAAGGACACATGGGAACATGGTGGGCCATGGTCCAGGGAGAAAGATGAGCAGTGTAATTTTCAGTAGTGTCCTGGGGTCCTTCCTCAGGCAGATCTGACCTCCCCTTCACTCTAAAGCATTCTCAATCTCAAATGTGGCTTAAGTCAGGTAATTGATGGAAGGACCTCAGCCTTCTGTCTAATTGATTCAACTTGGACTTTTCATATGACTTAGAAATTTTCTACTTATTCAAGTGTCAACATAAACAAAATGAGACAGAGAGAGAGAGAGTCCCCCAAAAACACTATAATGGCAAGGTGCATGCCAGAGCACACTGTGGGCATATTCAAGGTGGTGGAGGCCAGGGAATGTTTATTAAGACAAATGTAAGAGGATTACACCAGATATTGGAAGCAATAACGCTTGTTAACAATGATTTATAACAAGTGTGGCATCCATCCAAGGCTGAGCAGACAGCACCTGAGCAGATGTCCTGGTAGAAATGCCTTTTGTGTCAGGTTGTGGTGGTCTCTGCGCCTCTTCTGGTTTTAGCAAAGACATTCTTTAACAGATGCAACCTAGAAAAGCTTTAGAAAGTTGTCAGCAAAGCTGAATGGGCAATTCTAGTCGGAGCTCAAAGGACTAGAATGTCAGTAGGACAATGGACAGTAAAGACTGGGATCATAAGGTTTTAGAAGATAAGGAGGACTCTATTGGAAATTGGACCAGAGGCCATTCATGCTATATTCTGGGGGGAAAAAATCTACATTTTTCTCATATCCTGACACTTTCTGTGAGACAAAATTTAAAGGCAATGGACTAACAAATCTGCCAGAGGAAATTTTGAATCAGCACAGCATTTAGGCAGTGGCATGTACGTAGTTAGTTGCTTTTAATCAACTGTATTATGATAATCAGGAACAGAAAGCAGAGCAGAAAGATTTTTAAAAACTTGCAGTTTGGCCATAAAAATGAAAGTAAAACTGGGGCTAAGGAAGTTGTGATTGCTAAAAGACTTACAGCCACTAAGAAAATGCTAAATACTTTACCTAGGAACAACAGGAAAAAGTGGCTTGAGGATATCTCAGGAATTGGCAAGACCACAGCCATGCTTGCATGCCAGGGAGAGAAAGCTGAGCACTAGGAAGTTCATTCCTTAAAAAAAGAAAAAAACAAAAAATAAATGATCTCATACTTCATCTCAAAATCCTAGAAAAAGAAGAGCAAAACAACAGCAAAAGAAGTAGAAGGCAAGAAATAATTAAAAGCAGAGCTGAAATTAATGAAATTGAAAAAAAAGAAACAATTGAAAAAAATTGACAAAACTAAAAGTTGGTTCTTTGAAAAAATAAATAAAATCAACAGACCCTTAGCCATGCTAACGAAGAGAGAGAACTCAAATTACTAGCATACGGGATGAAAAAGGAAATATCACAACAGACACTTCAGAAATACAGAAGATAATCAGAAATTATTTTGAATCCTTATACTACAATAAAATAGAAGATAGTGAAGGCATCGATAAATTTCTTAAGTCATATGATCTGCCCAGA
>NW_026000224.1:353176-406559 GCF_001458135.2 Marmota marmota marmota
GGAGAGAGAAGGGAAATTGCATGGTAATGGAAGGAGACCCTCAGGGTTATACATAATTACATACAAGAGGAAGTGAGGGGAAAGGGGAAAAAAAGGGGGGAGAAATGGATTACAGTAGATGGGGTAGAGAGAGAAGATGGGAGGGGAGGGGATGGGGGATAGTAGAGGATAGGAAAGGCAGCAGAATACAACAGACACTAGTATAACAATATGTAAAACAGTGGATGTGTAATCGATGTGATGCTGCAATCTGTATACGGGGTAAAAATGGGAATTTATAACCCACTTGAATCAAAGTGTGAAATATGATATGTCAAGAACTATGTAATGTTTTGAACAACCAACAATAAAAATTAAAGGGAAAAAAAAAACTTAAAACCATGAGATAGCTGGAAGAAAATCTGTACAACATTGTTCTCCACAATGATTAACTAGATATGAACTCAAAAGCATAGACCAAAATTTAAAAACTCCCAAATTGGATAATACCAAAAAAATAAACTTGTGCACAGCAAAGGAAACACTAAACTAAAGAGAAAACCAAAGGTCTAGGGAAAAATATTTGTAAATCATATATCTATGAGGGGTTGATAACCAAAAAGATAAAAGGAACAACAACTTAATAAAAAAAAAAAAATAACCCAGTGAAAATGGGCAAAGGACCCAAACAGATGCTCCCAAAAGAAGACATGCAAATGGATGATAGTTCTATAATAAAATGCTCAAACTCACTAACCATTGGGAAGATTCAAGTTATAAAGTGCAAGGAGATATCACATCACAGTTGTTAGAATGGCTATAATCCAAAAACTGAAAGATAGTCAGTGTCTGAGAGGATGTGAAAAAATGGAATTTTGTGCAATGTGGTGGGAACATACATTAATACAGCTATTACAGAAAACCACATGTTTTCACAAAAAGCCAGAGAGCAATGCCACAAATGTGGCAGTGGTCCCCCTCCTGTGTGTGTGTGTGTGTGTGTGTGTGTGTATATGAATTGAAATCAGTACACCAATAACATTTCTCCACTCAAATGTTCATTACTGCATTGTTCACAAAATGAGAATATGGTCTCAATCTAAATGTGCCCCAGAGGATGAATGAGTAAAGAAAACATGGCCAATGCACAATGAGAGCACATTAAGCCATAAAAGAGGAATGAAGACCACTATCCACGATGACATACATGAAAACAGAGGAAACCATGTTACGTGCAATAAGCCTGGCACAGAGAGACAACAACTGAATGATCTCACTATTATACAGAAGGTAAAAAGAGCCAAAAGAGAATAAAAGACAGTTACTAGGGCTCAGGAGGAGGGCAGGGATGAGAACTTGCTTGCTGAAAGGACTACATCACTTCAGTTAGGAAGAGTAACTCCTGAGATCTGCGGCCCAGCAGGGTGACATGAGTAACAACAAGGTGTATTTCAAACTAATAGTTAATTTGAGAGGTGCACTCCAAGTCAAAACTTAAGAAGGTCAAGTCTTAATCAACACAGATTGAAACCCTGTACCAGATCATTGCTCTGGGCCTCATAGATGTACATAAGGATGAGCTGTGCAAGAAAAATAGTACTTATAATTTTTAAAAAGAGCCCTCGGCTTGTGGCTGCTGGAGAGAACAATCCCTCTCAGGGCAGACACTGGGGCCCTCGGCCACTGAAGCAGCTCAGAGCTGGGAGCAGACTGACCCTGAGCACCCTCTTCCTCCATTATCACCCCCTTTGATGCCAGTATCAGCTCCTCAGAGTTCTCCAGAGCACCAGAAGGTCCACGCACAGGAAGGGAGACCCTCCTTTAAGGGACTGCTCCACAACCTGGGGAGGCTGCTGACTGGACCCTGCACGGAGGGGCCCTGCAGGCTGCAGCACAGGAGAGGACTGCAGCGTGAGTCAGAGGCCAGCCAGCTGGACAATTCCTCCTCTCTTCCAGGAGGTCAGGTTCCCCTCCCTCAGGGTCATCAGCTGATGGCATGAGGCCCGTCCACACTGTGCAGGGTCATCAGCTGGGCTCCACAGGCAACGCTGAGAATGTGGCCTTCTCCAGGTTTTCTTTTCTACATAAGATGATGTTTGCACCTTGTCAATGGCAGGACCAGAGCAGCTTTCTGGCTGTGGGGAGAGGGCCCCTCCAGGGCCAGCCAGAGCTTGGAGGAACCACAGGTGCCTCCAGAAGCATGCCTGACATGCACACCGCCTGGCCCAGACCCATCCTCCTCTGCCTGGCCCACACCCCAGGAGACAGCACTGCTCTGCCTTAGACAGGCCAGGGCCAGGAGACAGGCATCCAGGGGCCACCACAGAGCCCAACACACACACGACTTATCCAAACCAGCCCGGCCTATGTGTGCCCCAGTGCACAGCCCTCGACTGTGAAGCCCCAACACGGCCTCTGGCCCCAACACCATGGGTGCTATCTTCTGCCTCCCATCTCAGGCCTTCCCCAGTGGCCTGTGTGGCCGGTGGTCCCTCCTGACCCTGCCACCTGTGGGGATATTGAACCTCGCTCTCCTGACACTCTCCTGGTCCTCTTGCCCACAACACCTGACTGACCTTCACAGAAAACAGCACATAAACAATGGGAATCTCATCCAAAACACACTCGCAGAAACATCCAGAACAACACATGATAAAATCTGGACACCAGGACCCAGCCAGGCACACCATAAACGGAACCCTGAGAGCATCTTCAGTGCATCTGACAGGCACATCCTGCTGGCAGGGTCCACCCCCGGCGTCTTGAACAGAACTTAGCTCACCAGCATGGCCTGCCCATGTCAAAGTTCCCAGGGGCTTCTCCCTGGCAAAGACGCTCTTCAGGGAAAGCGACCCTGCAGCAGAGCAGTGAGGAAGCCCAGCCTGCCTGCTACAGCCAGCTTGCTCTTCATCCTGGACAGAATGCACACTCCAGGACCCAGAGCACCCCAAGGGAGCAGCAAGGGAGACGCCAGTTCACAAAGCCAACCCGCCTCTGGGGCGCTGTGTCAACTGTGCTGATTTTGGAATCCACCTCACAGGCGTAGAAACCCAAGGTCCCCTGTTTTTTAACACAATAGGGCTGGACATGAGTCTTTCTGCATATCTTCTCTAAGGACATGCCCAGAGGGTGTCCATTCACCAAGGTGATGGGGACGTTTTAAAGAGCAAGACATGGTGTGGCAAACGCAGCCACCTGGCCCTTCACAGTGCAGAAATTGTCCTTGGGGGTGGTCAGCAGTGACTGGGCAGCCTCTGGAATCCTGCTGTGAAGTCGCTGCTAGAAGACCACGGGTGGCAGTGAAGGCGTCTTTCCCAGTGAGCTGTCTCAGCTCTCTCCTGTGCTGGGCCTGGAAGAAGAGTTCCCTAAGATGTAGGAGGTGGAGGAACCTGAGACAGGAGACACCTGACAGATAAGCAGGAATACGAAGGGAAAGTCCCCAAGACCAAGAATCATCCTGAGTGTGTTATGATTTTTAAGAAAACCACCTTTGGGGCTGGGGATGTGGCTCAAGCGGTAGCGTGCTCGCCTGGCATGCATGTGGCCCGGGTACGATCCTCAGCACCACATACAAACAAAGATGTTGTGTCCACCGATAACTAAATATTAAAAAAATTTAAAAAAAAAAAAAAAGAAAACCACCTTTGGTGAAAATCATCCAACAATGAGGGTGTATTTGCTCTCACAGCTACAGCGCCCCTGTTAGATATGGGACCTATAAGGAGCTCTAACCCCAGGTCTAGTGAGATCCCCATCAGTAACGTCACAGACCTGAGGAATTCACAAACTGAAGCAAGAGGTCAGAGCTGAGGATTTTTTATCTTCGAACTCAAATGTGAGTCAAAAATATTAGACAACAAAAAAATAGCATCTATACTGAACATGTATATAGACACTATTCTCCTTGTCCTAATCCCCTAAGAAACACAGCATAATAACCATTTGCAAAGCTTTTACACTGTGCCAGGTGTTGTAAGTCATCTAGAGATGATCTAAAGGAGGAAATGCAGAATTTTTATCAAATACTGGGCCACTTTCTACAAAGCACTTGAGGATCCATGGATTTTGGTATCTGTGGGGTCCTGAATTCAAGCCCCTGAGAACACCAAAGAATGACTCTACTTGGGGATGAGAAGAATTCCATGCATTAGGTTGTCATCAAACACCTGGGCCCATCTCACAAAATAATAATGAAATACAAAAGCCTGTGGAAAGCATCCCAATGACAATACCGTTGGAAACAAACTCACGCCTTACTTTTTAAGGTTAAAAATAAACCATCCCAATGCACAAGTGTCTTTATGGCTACAGACTGGAATATAATTGTTAATGGCCTGGCACTATCAAGCATAACTGACAGCAGGCAGAAGGGAGACAGGAAGGGGAGATGCAGGCAGGGGTGGGGGTGGTATCTTTTCATGACAGCTCAGTCATCCAGGTTCTTTTCTGAAGCCACAGCATAAGAAATAGATGTGAAAGTAAGTCACATGCACATTACAACATTCTGGTGGACCACCGACAGCAGACATGGTGTGATCCCCTCAGATTGTATCACGTAGTGTGTGGCGACCATCTCAGCTTGTTTAAGTTCACTCTGTGAAGTCTGCACAATGAAATCCCGCAGTGATGTATTTCTTATATGAGTCTCCTTTGTTAAGCAACACCAGACTGGATTTTACTTAGAAGTGTAAGTGAAGGCACGAAATAGTTTAAAAGTGATAATATACCTACTACATTTGGATGCAGGAGGGGAAGGAGGTTGGATCACATCTTAGTCTCTTTGGGCCACTACAACAAACAAAACAAACGAAAAGCCTGAAGAGACCTTAACCACAGGTGTTGCCAGGCCTGGTGGCACACACCTGTAATCCCAGCACTCAGAGACTGAGGCAGAAGGATTGCGAGTTCAAAGCCAGCCTCAGCAAATTAGTGAGGCCCTAAGCAACTCAGTGAGACCCTGTCTCTAAATATAATTCCAAAAAGGGCTGGGGATGTGGCTCAGTGGTTAAGCCCCCCTTGGTCCAATTCCCACCACCAAAAAAAAAAAAAAGTACTACAGCTCTGGAGTCAAGAAGTGCCTCTCATCCCTTGAAATCTGGGAATGGAAACACCATTTGACCCAGTTATCCCTCTCCTTGTTCTATATCTAAAGGACTTAAAAACAGCATACTACAGGGACACAGCCACACCAATGTTTATAGCAGCACAGTTCACAATAGCTAAACTGTGGAGCCAACCTAGATGTCCTTCAGTGGATGAATGGATAAAGAAACTGTGGTATACATACCAATGGAATGTTATTGAGCATTAAAAGAGAATAAAATCATGGCATTTGGAGGTAAATGGATGGAGTTGGGGAATATAATGTTAAGTGAAGTTAGCCAATCCCAAAAACCCAAATGCCATATATTTTTCTCTGATATAAGGAGGCTGATTCATAGTGGGGTTGGGAGGGGGAACATGGGAGGAATAGAGAAACTCTAGCTAGGGCAGAGGGGTGGGAGGGGAGGGAGGGAGGGGATATGGGGTAGGAAAGATGGTGGAATGAAATGGATATCATTACCCTAAGTAATGTATGAAGACACACATGGCATGAATACACTTGTGTACAGAGATATGAAAAATTGTGCTCTATATGTGAATATGAATCGTTATGCATTCTGCTGTCATATATAACAAAATAGAATAAAAAATAATTTTTTTAAAAAAAAGAAGTGCCTCTCAGTGTCTGCCCAGGGCCGGCTTCCCCCTTCACACACAGCGGGCTTCTGTCTGTCCTGATTGGACCCCATATTGTCCTTCAAAGACACAAGACAAAGGAGCTCCCTAGCTCTCTTTCTCAGAGAGCTCCTGCCACCCACACTCCTTGTAAAGCTAAGGACTCAGGATTTGAGGTGCATGAGCTCCCTTCAGAGAAGGGGCAGAGCTGAAAGCAGGAGCTGGTGGCGGGTGGGGACCACTGCTCCTGGTTCCACTTATTTAGATTTTCATTTTCATAAACTATATGCATCACTTGTGTCAAATTTTGCAGAGTGAGGAATATAGATTTTGAAAGCACAAGACGTCTTGATTCAGATCAAAGCCATCTATATTGTGACAGTGTCCCCTCTCTGAGCAATTTTTAAAAAAATATATCACTGCTTTTGTCTGAGGTGACGACTGCCTTGCCGTCCTCTGGGAGGATGCCCTGGTCCTAGGAGACACAGGCTGAAGTCCACAGGGCAGAAGTGTCCAGCTGCTCCCAACTTCCTCTCCCACAATTAAAGCAAATGAGGTCACAAAACATGTTCCAGGCTTTCCTGGATATCTTCTAGCCCAGATATTCAAATATTTGTTTACATTCTCCCCATCATCTACCCAAGCATCACTGTCCAACCAGCCAGTGGTCAGGAGCCTCCGTGAACTCCATCTCCCAGGTCTCAAAGAGCTGGCTTTTCTGCTACTAGGGATCCAAGAGCCTCCTGCGGTGGCCCAAGTCTGACTCAGGCATGAATCAGAACATCAGTGCAGGCAGGTGAATCGTGTGCCTCTGGAGACTCCAGAGACTTCAGAGTTGGAAAGGGCCATCACAGTCTGCTGGGCACCCCACCAAGACCCAAGGTAAAATACCATAGCTTGGTATTAAGAGAGTGGAAAGTTAACCAACCATGGCACTTGGAGGTAGAACCTCAGGGAGGTAATTAGGTTAAATGGGGCCACAAGGGTGGGGTCCAAATCCAACAGGCCAGTGGCTTTACAGGAAGAGTAGAGGACACAGCAAGGACACTGTCTCAAAGCACAATGCTCTGTGCTTCCCTGAGACTCTGCAGAGTCCCCACCAGTAAGAAAGTTCTCCCCATATGCAGGCACCAGATCTTGAACATCCCAGGCTTCAGAACTATGAGCCAAGTAAACTTATAAATTTCTGAGCCCATGGTCATTAGTTATTGCTAGAAAATGAACTAAGACAATTGAAGCCAAAAAAGGAAATCCTGAGCCCAAGTCCCTATCCCACCACCCACCTGTGGGGCTTGTTGGACAAGAGCTTACAACTCTCAGCCCTTTGTTTTCCTCTCTTAAAGTCATGGCGAACACAATCATTAAACCAAGTATCTCTGAGGCTTCCCTCAGCAAACTGGTATAACTGATTTGACTGAAGCAATTCATTAGGTAACAAACAGGAACCTGTTTCTTCTTCTGAAAACTGGTCATGGCATCTCAATCCAATTCTCTAGTTTTCTAGTAACTCTCAGTTGTTAAAGCGCCCCCTCCTGGTGCTCCAGCTGTCCATTTATAAACTGCATTCTAGCTCCACATTCAAAGCCCTCCCCATTCCCCTGGGTAGGCTAGGCTAAGTTACAGGATGTTAGTGCCTGCCTTACTCCTCCTTCTGCCTCAAACTAGTCCTTTGGGATGGGGTATTCCTAAAATCTTATGGGTCCCATCCACCAGGCTAGCATAGCGGAGGCTCGGCTGGGCTGCTGACACCGAGGGCCCACCCTGGTGTCTCCAGCTCCCCATGAACTGCATTGCTCATCCTTCAGAGGGCCACACAGAATTTCCCCTGTCTCCCTTACTAACAGGGGACATTGGCTCAGCCTTAGCCTCTCTCCCCATCACCCCCATCGGAGGCAAAACACCCAACTAGAGAGCAGAGATGGGGTGGGGGGGTGCAGGCACCACTCCAGACCCAGCATTATAAACTGATCCCACAAAGGAGCTACCTGGCTCCTGTTCTGGTGGGGGTACCCCCCTCACCATTCTCAAAAGCCTGTGCAGGTGACCCTGGTAGCAAACCCCTGGCTTTGGTACACTGTTTGCAAGACAATGCAGATGGGCAGTCCCAGGGCCCAGACCCCACACTGCCTCTCCTGCACTTTTGCTGAGCTCTTGCTTTTCACTTCCCTAACACAGAAACTACTAGTTCGGGGCCCAACACTTTAAAACAAGGCCAGAGGAGGAAGACCTGCTTCCTGCAAGGTCCAGGTCTTTGCTTTCTTGGGTCCCCACCTGGCCAATAAGCCATCATGGGTTCTACCTGCCAATGCCATCATCCTGGGTCTGGGTGTTTCCTCGATCACTCATAGACAGATCTCTGAATAACCGATTTCCCATTACCTGATTTTCCAAAGCCAATTCACTGAACATGTTTCCCAGTGACCAACTGTCCCATGACTTTAAACTGTGTCTGAGACAATTCAACACAGCTTTTAATCCCCAGGCAAAGGCGAGCTCCAGGGTGTGGTGACAGGGTCAGACGGTGACTCTCAGTTGTTAAACGCCCCCTCCTGGAGCTGCAGCTATAGGACTGTCCATTTATAAATGTGTCTAACGTGGGGTGGGGCCATGGTGGACCAGGGGACATGGTCAGGTGCTAGGAAGACCAGAGACAGGGACTGTTCTGGGGAGGACAAACCTGAGCCTGCAGTAAAACACTTTCAGCTACAGAACTGAGCATTTTCAAAGTGCCTGCACATAAAAACAGATATTTATGACAGATTGCAGCAGCAAAATCAACATAAGGACTCAACACAACTGAAAGTGTCTAAAATCCCTGTGTTCAGATGATTGGTCATCTGAGGTGACCACTATAGGAAATGCACCATTTCGCCCAAGATCTGCTCTCAGTGAGGGGTTGGGGGAGCTGACTGCTTCCTGACACTCTGGCTTCAAGACTCACCCGTCTCACAGCAGCAATCACGGGAACCCACTCACTAAAGCCACTTCATGGGACTTCTTAGCACCGAGCACTCATAAAGTGAGTGCAAATCATGTGACTCTCTCTCTCTCTCTCTCTCTCTCTCTCTCTCTCTCTCTCTGTTATAGATCCTTTTGTAGATTTTTTTTTTTATTGTCGTGTGAATGCTAGCATCTGTGGACTACATGTTTGAGAATATTTTCCCTCCATTTTGAACTGAGTTTCACCTTCATTGTGATGTTTTTTGGATAAAAGAAAATTCTTAACATTAACTTAGTAGAACTTATTAGCCTTTTTCTCTATGATTTATACTCATACCTTAAGAAAAACCCTTCCCTACCTTGAGATAATCAAATTATTCCTTGTTTTATTCAAATGAACCTAAAGTTGTGTCTTGATTTATACATCCTTAATCCATTTAGACTTGATTTTCTCTGTCACTTGAACTTCCTTTTCATATGTTCCTAATTTGTCCACAATTAAAAATGGATTGTTATTGTAATTGACAATGAACAAATTCAAACAGGTTAATCATCCCATAATACACATGCCTCCCTCGTAGTTAGGCAAAATAATGTAAAGTTGTTTTAAAGGTTTTGAATTCTAGTTGAGGTTTGAAAAGGTGAGAAGTGCATCTTTGGTCATCTTCCTGTTAGGAAGGTAAGACCTCACTGGCTCTCCACAAACACTGGGGGTCTAGTGGGTCCCAGGAACTGAGCTGCACTAAGTGTCAAGTGTCAAGGAGTAAACAATTTTAAAAAATGAAATTTGCTTTTCTTGGAAAATTCACCTGATGTGAGATACTGAGTAGGAAATGTACTTTCAGGTTGTCACCCGGAAGGCAGATGGATGGGGACATGGCCAGGGTTTTCTGCAAACAGTGGGAGTGGTTTGCTGCAGACCAAGAAGACGCGGGGGTTGGAGAAAGCCTCAGGAGCAAGGCAGACAGAGGGGGGATCTGGGAACCAGCCACAGCTCGGGGCAACGGGAACATCAGAACAGTCTGCCCTGGCTGCACGGAGTGTCTGTAGGAGGGTCCATGGCTGAGTCACGCTCCACTGGCATGGTTCACCAGCGATTCGGCACCTTTCTCAAAAGGCCGGCACATGGCAGATGCTCTGACCAATGTCCTCCTCCTGCAAAGGAGGGCAGCAAGAGCCCAGCTGCTGGCACCCCACAGAGGGAAGCAAACCCACACAGGAAAGCCAGGACCGTCTCTTGATGTCTGTGCACATGTCTCCTTCCCACCCTGTGCCATCCTCCTGCGTGTCATGACTACTTTTTATGAATCTGGGAGAAGAGGTGACACCCTGGGGAGACAGTTTCAATAGCTCCAGCAGACAGATTGGATGCTTTGGTGGGAAGAGGGCCAGAGAGGTGACAAGGCCTGGAAGGATTTCAATCAGAGAGGTGACACGCTCAGGTGCGAATCTCACAGGGGTTATGACATAGGATGAACTGTGCTCCTCAAAAGAGACATGTTCTAGTCCCAACTCCAGTTTCTCATGTGAAGACAGTCTTCACAGAGTCCACTTAAAATGAGGTCATTTGGGCACTCCCTGAGGCAATATGACAGATGCCCTTATAGGAAGGGGAAATTTGGACACAGAGACAGACACAGGCAGAGGCAAGAAGACGGGAAGACTTGCAGGGCCACGTGGTTGGAGAAGTGTACCTACAAGCCCAGGAAGACCAAGATGGTGGCAAAGACCTGAAGCTGGAAGAGGACCCTCTCCCAGAGCTCAGCGAGCGCGTGGCCTTGATCACACCTTCATTTCAGACATCTGGCCTCTGGAACAGTAAGACCACACATTTCTGTCATTTTAGGTCACCTAAGTTGGGGTCGGCATTACCAGTGGTGTTACCGTAACCCTAGGACACAAATCCCAGGGCCAGGCAGAAAGCAGGAGATTCCAGAGTGGCAAAGGCAGGTGGGGGCCAGTTTGGGGGAGCAAATGACAGGTTAATCATCCACCAGGGATAAGAACGGAGAGGTGGAAACTATTAGAAAAAGTAAAAGGAGGGCCTTGGTGAGTTGTGCAATGGAGGAAAGGGAGGCAGAAAGCTGAAGATCTGCAGGCCTCCTGGGGCAGGAGCCCAATCAGCTCCCGGAGCTGCTCATGCGTCTCAGACTCCAGGTCTCTGTGCTGGTCACCTTTTGCTGTGACAACAAACACCCCGAAATCTCTGGGTCTCGGAACAACAGACAATCGTTCCTCACCTGGAGGTGTGCACGTTGGCTGTGTCACCTCTGCTCCAGGCACTGAGCAGGGTGCAGGACTGGTGCAGGACACGTGCTTGGGGACAGCGGCCGCCCCTGGTGTGTTCTTCTCGTGGACACTGAGGGCTGCAGGGCCGAGCTGACCCTCATAACGTCCCCCCTGGGACAGGCCCAGTGCTTCCTCCTGCTGATCAACACCCTAAGCAAGCAGGTCAGTCACACTTCACCCAGGAGAGTCCCTGCAGGGAAGGGGAGTCAGAGGAATGATATTTTCTGTATTCCCCTGCTTGGACCTCTGGGCCCTCTCTGACCCTCTCTGATCCTGCAGGGACTGCTTCTCACAGGATTCGCCAGTAGACTCACCAGTAGCACACTTTTCAAATGCAAACCAGCCAGTGGGAGTCCTTACCTCAACCACCCCTACCAGCCCGATTCACGATTCACGCCAGGGCAGGTACCCAACAAGTAGGGGCAACCCCTGCTCCTGAGTGCAATGGAATCATTCAGACCAGCCAGTCCTGAGCCTGCTCACCCTGGCTCACCTGTCCACCCCACAGAACCAGACTCAGGCCCACAGTTCCTCTCTCCCTTTGCCTCCTGACTGACTGATCCAGTGGCCCCCATGTATGGTGCACCCCCTCTTCCTGGAAATTCTTAGTAACAAACTCTTTCCAATGGCAATTGTCTCCTGATCTGTTGGACTTGCCCATCTGCTGTGTCTATAGTGCACTGTACTTTAAATAAGAAAACTAAGTCTACAATGGCATCCCCAGAATCTCAGTCTTTGGACACACTGGATGACTTTTGGTCATCTAGGGATGGCCAAAGCTTCGTCTGGAACTGAAAATTGAGCAGAAGAAGCTTCAGCTAGTGCTGCCCCCGGGAAGAGCGTGGGGCTGTTCTGAAGGCAGCTGTCCTGCTGGGTTAGAGGAGACCAAGATCAGAGATCAGATAACCCCTAGGAAACACAGCATTTCCCTTAGGCTGGCCGTGCCCAAGAACCTGGCAGGGGATGAGAGTGGGAAAGTGGGGCAGTCATGGGGAAGCAGAAAACACCCACAGATATAAGAGAGTCACACCTGGAGCTCCAGTGGCGCAATCGGTTAGCGCGCGGTACTTATAAGAGAGTCACACCTGCTGCTGGTGCAGCCAGAAGCCACCGTGCTGCCCTGGGACAGCAGTGAGTCTTGGCCCCTGCAGGCCACTCTGTCCCACCACAAATCTTCATGGGTTCTGGGAAGAACAGAGTCACATGCCAAGTGGTTAATATTTAACAGCTATAAATCAAACTGTTAAACCACTAAATTAAATACGTTCTATCCTCCTACCTTGAGCAAATATACTTCCAAAACAACTTGGGAGGCCAGGTAAAATTTAGGATCCTTGGACTCCTGAAAGCATCTTGTCAGAATAAGCCAGTAAGCGGGGCGGGGGGGCGGGGGTTGGCCTTGGCCTGCTCCCCTCTCTCTTTCTACCCCCAAGGCTGTCCCCACTGCCCAGGGTCTCACGTGCTCCCACAGGAGACAGGTAGCTTGCACCTCTAAACTCCACCCACCCTCCCACGGGCAGCACCCGTGGCCCTAGGACACACACCCTGGCAGCAGGCCTCTCCTTGGGGATCAGAAGGCCCAGGAAGAGGGAAGAAATTCTGAAGTCACAGGAACCCAGAGAATAACCTAGAAGGGGAGAAGCGACAGGGTGTGGCCAGAGGGGAGGCCTCTCTAAGCCAGGCCCTAGCGGGACCCCTCTCGCCCAGTCTGCAGCTGCTACGAAAACTGGAACGCCCAAAGGAGTTTCCAGCCAGCCCCAAAAGGTGAACCCAGAAAACTCCCAGGTTAAATGAAGAAGTCCAGGAAGTGGATTAAGCCTAACCCAGTTAGGGTGAAATCAGATCCCTGTAAGAAGTGCCGAGATGCCCACCACAGCCCTCCCACTTATTATCAAAACTGTGAACTCGGGGCTGGGGATATAGCTCAGTTAGTAGAGTACTTGCCTTGCATGCACAAGGCCCTGGGTTCAATCCCCAGCACCAGCCAAAAAAAAAAAAAAAATTGTGAACTCGGGGTGTGTGTGGGTGTGCATCGCTGTATTTGTAGGCATGTGCATACACTCATTGTATACACACATACATACATACATGTGTGTGAGCATGCATCAATGTGTAGATATGTGCACACACATATGAATGTATGTGCATGAATATGCATGTGTGTAGATACACGTGTGCACACACTAGCATGCATGATTGTGTGTGAACATGGGTGTGTGTGTGCGAGTGTGTGCACATGTACCTGTGTGGGTATGGAGTATGTATCTACTGTGCAGTAGGTCAGGGTGCCATTTCCCTTCCAGGAACTTGCCTGGTCCCGTGGTCCCAGCTGCCCCTTGCTGAGCTGTCTGTCAGCAGTTGTCTTTAAAGCTGAGCTTTGTGGTTCGGTGGGTGCTCTGCTGACTGCCCCTGGGCTATGATGGACGCCACTACAAATGCTTCACACTCGAGATGGACCAACATTTCCCATCAGTCTTCGGCCCCTGCTGTGTGTGTTCTCTGCAGCAAGCTGAAAGCTGGCTAGACTGGAGCCAAGGTCCAGCCTCAGGCTTGCCCTCTAAGCTGTCCCTGGCCCTGGTCTGTGCTGACCCTGCTGCACCACAGGACACACACTGCCCTCTTTAACTTCCTCTCCCCTTTCCCGCCCAGGTGTGTGTTTTCCTAAGACACTTCTTGCTAGGCGGTGCCGCTGCTGACATACTCTGAAGTTTCAACCCTAATTTCTGAGATTTCACTAAGGACGATTCTGGCTAGACATATGATCTCATTTTTCCGATTTGGGGAAAAATGGTATACTTTATGTATAATCAATTCGATTCTATGTAGGGCTAACTCAAGGTCACTAATCTTCTGTAAAACTTGCTGTTTCCCTGTTTTCTGCTCACAACGACAGTGGTGGAGACGCATGGCAGAGACCTCTGACCATGCAGGCACTCTAGTTGGTCCTCCTGTGTTTCTGGGTTTGTGGTCACTGTATTTTGTCACCGTGGTCCTTACCACTTCAGGCCAGCTTGGAGTCCACCCCCGCGCCCTGCCAGCCAGCACACTCACAACTGCAAACACTCAAAAACTCAGTTCACCCAAGATAAAAAAAAAATGGGGGGGCAGCTCCAGGACACTCATCAGAAAGGTCATCTGCAGGCTCTGGGGACCCAGGATGGACGCAGTCCCAAGAATCCAGGGAGTTATTGCCAGTGTCTCACTTACTTTCAAACCCGCTCCTTTACATGGTGAGATGCCTGCTAAAATCAAGGGATGTGTTGTTTTTTGATACTTTTACAAAGAAAAAGAACATCTCTTTCTGCAATAATTGCACAGACACGCAGAGCTTTCCATCAGTGGGAGCCGCCTCGTGCTTGGCACCCATTTTGGCCAAGGGAATGTCCTATCTCATCTGTTTGGGACTAGGTTATGGGTCCCTTCTTGTACAACCTGTGGCCAGGTGTGTGGACCATGCATCCATCCCCGGAAGTGCATAGGAGGCAGTTCCCACCTAGAAGGTGCAGCAGGACACCACTGGCAGAGGGGTGGGATGGAGCTGTATCAGAGCAGGCAATCCTACCTGTAGAGCAAGTGGCCAGAGCCATACAGATAGAGGGGCCTCCAGCCAGCCCCAGTGGGTCTCAGTCACGAGCCGCTCCTCCGGTCCTGGCCGGATCCATCTGGCCCTGCGCCTTGAGGACTCTCTAGTGTCTGCTCCTGGCCATCTTCATTCTTTATGCTCCCGTTGCCGCAGGTAAGACCTGAAGCCCAGAACCCAGTGGGGTACGGGCATCTCATGCCCAGGGAATGGTGACTGAGCTGTGTTTTGGCAGGGGCTCTGCATCCAGAAATTAATAATAAATCTGAGCATCCAGGAGAATACCAAAGAATATCACAGAAATTCTTCCCTTTTTTTAACTTACTGATCCCTCTCCCCAGAAACTCCTTAGGCTAAGAAGGAAGGGTATTTCCCTGAGCTTGGAGCAGAGGTGGGCAGCATGGATGTGCCAGTGTTCAGGAAAGCAGGTGTGTCCAGCGAGAACCTCAGGCGGGCAGGCCTGCTGGGGTCACTTCCCATGGGGTTTCTTTGCCTGGGCAGAGCACAGGATACAGAAGAGGGCGGGTTTGGGAATCAGAGCTCTCGGGTGTCACTGTCAGGCCGTCACTTGCCATGTGTCTCTGTACAAGTGGCTGAGTTGTCCTAACGCTCCTTCCTGTCTTCTGTAAAACGGCATCAGAAGCTAGAGGGGCACCGAGGGTCTCCCAGACAGCCAGTGAGGCTGTGCTGGGGGAGGGCCTCCTGACGCTGCAGAGACAGGGAAGGCTCCCAGGTCCTCGTCCTGCCGATTTTGAGTCTTCTCTGGCTTCTCTCCTTGGGGCCATGGGCTCCCACCCAGCTCCCCTCCCAGCTCCAGGCTGTGGAGCCAGCTCAGTGGCCTCCAAGACCACTGTCTGCTCTTTCTGCCCAGTTTCCCCTGCTCTTTTCTGTCCAGGGCGGTTTTTACCAGACTTATTTATGGTGCAGAAGTCCAGTCATGACCCCACCCCTCCCAGCCTCTTCAGCGGGGATGGGATGATGGGGAGCCAGGAGCCAGTGTCTGGGCAAACACGACAGCACCCAACATGTCCAGAGTGGAGGACTCCCGCAGCCAAGAAGGGGACACGGGAATATTATTAGAGGCAAAGTTCTACAGACGGAGTGCCACTGTATGGCCTGCAACTCACAGCAAATACTATTCTCAACCAAGTACCCAAATGAATTTTCTTCTTCACGGGTTATAGCTACTCTCTTCTGCAAAATGGGAGTCAACATAAGTTTTTCTGAACAATCCACCAGAGAACCGTCAATTGCTGTCACAATGGGAGAAATGCTGCAATGGTTTGAAGGACCAGGACAAGGAGCCTGGAGAATGAGATCAAATGCTTAACTTTCAATCTAAAAATGCCACTGTATTATCTTCTGAAAAATAAATGAACAGGTGCTCAATTTAGGAGTGACAATTACTTTGTGTAAAAACGTTTGGGAGAGATGTGTGTCTAGAGGCTGAGAGGGTGTAACAGGTGTGCATGACCAGGCGTACATGTGCAGAGGCTGGGTGTGCCCGAAACGTGAGATGCCTGTGCACAGAAATGCTGGGGTCTTGGTTACAAACAGGACCATGTGCATGAGAAGAGGAGCTTCCACGTGCACAACTGTGGGGGAAGGTAGTTTCGTGTTTTACCTACATAGGCGCCTGTGTATGTGGGGTTGGAAGAGAGGCATGTTAGATTATGAATTCACCTTACTTCGTTTTCTACATAGCGCTGAACTATTTTCTGGACCCTTCAAAAGTTTGTCATTTGGCTAGGTCAGAAGCCACTTCCAATTCTTAGCTTAAAACATCACAGCCTCTTTGGTGGGTGATCCATAGCTTGGCAGGTTGAGCTGGGCTCAGATGAATGGTTCCTCTGGTCTCATCCTGTTAGGGCTGCCATGGCAAAGCCCCTCAGGCTGGGCAGCTTAAACAGCACAAATTCATTTGCTCTCCGTCCTAGAAGCTGGAAGTCTGACATTGGGGCATCAGCTGGGTCAATTTGGCCTATAGATGGCGGTCTTTTCCCTGTGTCTTCATACGGTCTCTCCTCTGTGTGTGTGTGCGCGTGTGTCTAAACCTCCTTTCCATTTAGGGACACCAGCCATATTGGACCAGGGCCCACTTTAAAGACTGCCTTTTACCTTAACTGCCACTGTAAAGACTATGCAAACATGGGTACACTCTAAGGCACTGGGGTTAGGACTTCAGCATATACATTTAGGGCACGATTCAGCCCACAACACCGGCTTGCTCCTGCATCTGCAGCAGCCTGACCGCAGCTGGATACTGGCCCGTACCCAAGGCAACGTGAATTGTGGAGTCACGGGCCTCTGTCATTGTGGGCTTTCCCAGGATTGTTCTCACAGTAGCATCCAGAGTCCCAATAGAACAGGCAGTAGCACGCACGGTGTCTCCAGGTCCAGGTTGGCAATGGCACCTTCGCTGCCTTTATTGATCAAAGCAAGTCCGCAGGCCAACTTAGACTCCAGAATGGGAGAAACGGAGGCCACCTGTGGATGGGGACACTGCAAGGTCACACTACAGAAAACCCACTCCAGGAAGGGGTGTATGGTGGTACACTGTGTGGGTCCTCTTTGTGGCCCATCTTGCAAATGACCACAAAGAGCACCCAGGGTCCTTCTGCCCTGGGCATGGCTTGTGTTGTGTGAGGACCTTAACTTAGCTCAATGTGCCTTTGAAGACCCCAAACCTGCCTTAGAGGCAGAGGGTTCTCTGGAAAAAAAACCCATTCTAGTCAAGGCTGCTCTCTTTGTTGAAAAATAAAATGCACAATGAATCATCAAGGGCAAGATCAGAATTTCCTGGACTACTTTATACTTTGCCATTTATATTGTATTGGCTATTACTTAGAGAGGAGGAGATCTAAAGCATTTTCTCTGCAAAAGACCCCTGAAGGTCCCAAAGCAGACCTTGCCCCTTGCTATTGACCTGGGTACTGCTCCAGGTGCCATGTCTCCATGCAGAGGGTGGCAAGACCAAGGAGGAGGGAGGGAGGGCCCTGCACACCCCCATGATCTCCTCCCCATGGCCACCCAAATAAGAAGGAGATTACACTAGAAAAACAGTTAGCAGAACAAGGACACCTTCAAAACCATCCCCCAACGCCTTCCGACCTCACCACCCTGTCTAAATGCTTCCTCCGGGAACATTTTAGAATCACGGGCCTTTACCCACGCCTCTGACCTGAATGTCGCCTAAAAGGGCTACCAGATTTTCCTCTGCATCTTCCACCTGCTTCTGCCTCCCCTTCACCCTCCCCCCATGCCTTAACCCCGCTGACCAGGAAGGGTCATCCCCACTCCCTCACTTGACTTCAAGCGAGCCCCTTTCTCCTAATGGGGGCTTTCTCTGGGCTCCTGGAATATTCATTGCAACAGGGTCATTCCGTCCTAACAGGTAGAGGCCAGGAGAGGGAGAATGCTGTCTCACGGCTATTGCCCAGGGGACAGGATTTCTGCACTAACCATCCCACATCCATGAGCCACCGCTGCCTTCACCCCACAAAGATGCACTCAGTGCTTCCTCTGGGCCAGGGGTGAATGAATCAAATGAAGTCCCTCCTCTCAGATGCTTGCTGGTTAGTGGAGGAAGACTGATTATGAAAACAAATAAACAAATTAGATGATACAAAGCCATGAAGAAAGAGAGGGCAGGCTGAGGGCAGGCCGAAGGTGCAGGAGGTGGGTGTGGGCTGCCCACAGAGCCCCCAGGTCAGGATCAGAACGTCCCAGGCTGTGTCTTCCTGGAGTCCTCTCCCTACTCCATGCACACCACCTGCAGGACCTGGGGAAAGCCGCTCAGATGCTGGACACAGCATGCGAGGCAGACAAAGGGGGGTCCCGCTTATTAATGACACCATCCCCAAAGAACGTGCCCTTCTGTTCTGCTGGTGTCTGCCCAGCCCCAGGAGGAGGTAGGGGAAGCAAGGAAAATGATTCCTGCCACGCTGTCAAGTGCAGCTCTTCTAATGTCTAAAGACTTTCTTTATCACCCCACGACACCGGGAAGCACCTGCTGTGAAACGCCACAGTTTTCTGGAGATGCCTGGCTGCACACCGGGCTCTGCTTCTGCTGGCAGAGCAAACGTCTCTCTGAATCTCAGTGAGCAAGTAAGGTCCAGCCCACTCCAGGGCTTGCAGGCAGGGCCTGTTGAGATCATGTTTCCTAAGCATTTGTAAGTTACCCAAGATTTTCAAGTACAAAGGATTATTTTAATAAAATTAAAATTCATTTACCTGGACATGGTGACACTCACCTATAATCCCAACTACTGTAATCCCAACAGAGGCTGAGGCAGAAGGATCACAAATTCAAGGCCAGCCTGGGCAACTTGGCAAGACCGTCTCAAAGTAAAATAAAAGGGCTGAGGACATAGTTCAGTGATGGAGCGCCCCAGAGTTTCATCCCCAGTACCAAAAAATAAAACGCAGTTCTTTCCACACTGATTTGTTTTCCAAATATGTTTATAAACAGGTTTTTCCACTTCTCCCTTTAGACGGCCTCAGACAGATTGGAACACATGGTGCAATGGCGCCACCTACCGGACATCTGCCTGCACTGCGTGGCTTTCGTGTTTTGGAGACACCCATCGTGCAGTGCGAATGCGCCTGTACCCTGTCTACACACTCCACCTGCCCTTGCAAACTGACCACGGTTCTGGTGTGGAGGAGGTTGGACGAGACAAAGGGAGGATTTCTTCCAATAGCTTGGAGTGGGGATGAGAAGAGTCCTGGCAGATAGCACAGGCTCCCTCCCCTAGCACCCGCGGAGATTCTCTGGAAGCCTCGGCCCAGAATGGTTCCCTCACGGGTCATCCGAGGGTCAGCAGCAGCAGTATGAGAAACAACTGCTCTCTCGTCCAAGTCCAGGCCCTCAAGGATTGCTACAAACTACCAAGGGCTACAGGATTCTTTACACTCTTGGTAAGGAGCATAAAGTCTAATAACCTACACCTGGAAATTTATCTTTTAAAACATATTCCAACAGAAAAGGGAGGGGAGGACTACGTCCAAAAAAATGGTTATTGTAGCAGTATTGGCATTACAAAAAAAAAAAAAGAAAAAAGAAACAAACGAACAAACAAGTACATGTTCAACTACAGGGTAAAGAATCAGGGCACGTTGGGCTCGGGGTGCAGCTCAGTAGTAGAGCGCACAGTGCTCACAAAAAAAATCACTGCACCTCAACACAGCCGAATACAAAGCCTAGGCCAATAAGAATCAGATCAAACTATGTGACTGTGAGCCTGATTCACTGAGTTGAAAAAGCAGAATATTAACCTCAAGGCACATTTTTATTCCAATAATGTAAAAAGAAAAGCATGATCAAAGACTCCAAGGCGTGTATCTGAAGTTAAAATGACAACTACCCTAACTGTGGAGCACCGCGTCTGGCTTTGAAGCAGACCATTCGACTTTTCCTCAGGATGGCTCTACACTCCCACCCAGCACGGGGGCCACCTCGTGCTCTAGACGAACCCTGGAGTATCATCCAAGTTCATGATTTTAATCTAACTAAAGCAATAATGTGATTACATTGCGCTTTGCATTTCTCAAAATATTAATGATTTGAGCATTATTTCAATTCTCTTTGGTTTTGGATTATGTTTTCTTTAGTAAATTGGGCCTTTTCAGGTTTTTCTTTTCTATGAATTACCTCTTCCCATTTCTCCAATAAATTGCTTATTGCAATTTTTATCAGGATTAGTACCACATTGTACTGGTCAAAGCAAATCCAAGACCAGCCAGATTCAAGAATTAAGAAGCAGCTCCACTCCTTGGCTGGGAGGTGCACAGAAAGAGGGGAGAAGCAGAGGGGTGGACAGGGGTGGGGACTTACACCCTAGAAACATCCATTTCTCTAGCTTCCAAGAGATTTCCACAAGACACCGCCACCTTCTCTCCCTGCCCACTTGCTTAACCTCACGGCTGTGATTTGGGATGGGAGTCACTGTAACCAGAATCCTTGGCTGAAAGCCCTGGCCCCAGGGGTCCCAATAGACCAGCTCAGCCACCAGCCCCAACATGCCAAGGAGACAGCAATGATGAGGAACAGGATCAGTGACCAAAGATCTATCTTCAAGGGGCTGGAGGTGTTGCAGAAAAGGGGAACAAAGGCCCGGACTGGGGGCTTGCCTGGCTGCAGGGTTCCCACAGCCTGTGGAGTGGGTGGTCCTGGCCAGGGACTGGTCAGGCTGATCCTTGTCTGGGGACTGGCTCATGAAGCTCTGGGCAGGTCACAGTGGCTTGAGGGGGACATGGTTCCCATGTGAGAAGGCAGGTTTTGGGGGCAGGAAGCAGCCTCAGTGTCCTCGTGGGGTAACTGCTCCCACTTAGGGAGCCACTGCTTGGAAGTAATTTTGACTCCTGGACCAGGCCTATTGTTCCTGTAATCCAAGGTGACTGCAGAAGAAAGTGGCTCAGGGAAAAAAGCTGAGTCAAGGGCAGTCACAGAGGGAAGTTGGAGGTGGTTAGGTAGCAACTCAGCCCTTTCTCTGTGACTTTTTTTCTGCTTCTCTTTCCAAAACCCTTCCATTTGCTTCAAGGCCAAAGACAATGATCTTAGCTCTCACTCAAACTGCTGCTGTCCCAAGGCAAAGCCTCACCATCCAGCTTTTAAATCATTAGATTTCTTAACATAGGAAATGTAGGACACATGTGTGTTCCTCCAGTAATACCTAGGGTTTGGAGAGAAAATTTTTCTAAAATTGAAATGCTGACAGAGGTACAGAACATCACACGGATCTCTCACCAACCAAGAAGAGCCTTTATTCCTCATCCTAATTTCTGTACGTGATTTCAACTTTATATTCATATTCTAGTGCATGACAGTACTGCTTCCACGTGCATGCGGCCACATAGTCCCTTTGAGAGGAAAACTGGAAAGGGGTTGAGAGTGAATATAAGGTGGGAGGTAGGCAAGAGCGAACAGGGCAATGAGGTTTTGAGAGAAGTGAAACTGAAGGACGGAAGGGGAGAGCTTCTGTGAGCAGAGGCTGGGAAGGACTTGGAGGTGAGATGCCACGGAACGCGCCCTGCGTTTTTCTGGCCACATAATTGTAAGATTTCAAAGATCCAATTAACGATTCTAATTCAGTTCCTTCCCGCCCCTCTCCCGGACTTGCTTTCAGCAGCACCCCAGGGCCAGGACCCACGAAAAGGGCACTTCTCCTTACGTCCAGATCAAGGGGCCAGACGTAAACGGGACTTCCCCACTGGGAATCTGTCCTCCTCCCTCCTTCCCTCCCTCCCCTGCTAGCAACTTGGCATAAACCAGAACCAGCCCCCGTGCGCCCAACTGCTCTGGCCGAAATGCCTCCCGCAGTCGGGCCTCAGGCCGGAAACCTCCCCGACTAGGGGCGTCTGACAGGGGAAGGGGCGGGCGCAGGCGGCGGGGCAGGCTGGAGGATGCACGCGGGGCTCCTGGGGCTCTCCGCCCTGCTGCAGGCGGCGGAGCAGAGCGCGCGTGAGTGCAGCGCAGCCCGCGGCTGGCGCCGGCGGGTGCTCCCTCCACCACCCTCACCCCACCCCCGCCCGCTGGGGCAGCATGCAGAGCGCTGCGCGCGGGTGCTTGCATGCTGGCTCTCCTCCCAGCTTGCGGAGCACGCCCGCCAATCCTTAGTGGGCGCTCAGGGTTGCAAGAGCCCTCGCGGATGCCTAACCCCCCGCCGGTGCTCGAGAGCGCTCAGGAATGCACGATCCCCCGGCGGTTGCATGAATTTCCACCCCTCCCCCCCACCCATGCATGACCCCTTCCGCGGATCCAGGGGTCGCCCACGGATGGGGGATTCCCCCGCCGGAAAAGGCGGACTGGCATCCCGCCCTCCCTCCAGAATTCTTATTCCACGCGCTTGGCAAAGTGCTGTGGTGCGAGATGCGCCCCGCCTCTCCCCATCGCCCCGGCCGGCCTGAAGCGAGGAGGCCGCTCGGGAGCCGAGGGCTTGGGGGACCCAGGGCCTGAAGGACAGTGGTTCCCACTGGGGTTTGGGGTGGGGCAGACGAGACTGCCGGGGAACCCAACCGCCGAGTGAAGGCAAAGCAAAACCGCCATACTTTTCGCGCCCTTCGCGTTTGAACGTGTAACTCTTTCGGTGCCGGAGAGGAGTGTCTCCGCCCACTTCCGCCACGCCTCCGGTTCTCAGACTTCCGAGCCCGCCTCTGGGGAGCGGGACCGTGGCCTTAGGGAGGCTCCAGGATCAAGAAGGTTCCGCGCCCGCTACCATCACGCACGCCTTCGGGACCCGCCGGGCGCTGACTCGAAATTTTCTCTCTGATCTGCGCCGCGGTTCCTCGCCGGTCCCCGGGCGCACCCGCTGCGCTTTCTCCAAGTGGCGCTGGAGGAGCCGGGGTGGGGTCCTACCCAAGCACTCCCAATTCCTGCCCTGCGGCAGGGGAGGGCTAAAACCGGACGGGCAGGCCCTGGTTGGCGGTGTGTGGCGGGACGCGCAGGCGGTTAGACCGCTGGACAGAGCCCAGGGCCCAGACGCCTCTGCTGGGGCTGCACGACTCCCAGCTGTTCCTCCGGGCAGTGCATTTGCCACCGAAATTCATGGCTTGTGCTCATAGACCCACTTTAAACTTTAATACTGTAAAATCCAAGTAACAGTGATTTAAAAGAGTTACTGGGCATCCCCGTGTCCACCAGCGCTGCTGCCTCCATTACCAGCCTCATAGGATCCTCAGCCGCGGTGGGGAGGTGCTGACGTTTGCACTGACCGTGAGGGCCCCACTGCACAGGTGGAGGAGGCTGCCTCACCGAATTAGCTGGGAGGATAAAGGCCAGCAGGTGGGCAGCAGTGCAGGGTGACTGAGGACCCTGTGGGGAGGGGAGTGCTGATCCTCTGCACCATGTCCCAGAGAGGAGGCGGCACACTTAGAGCACATCCTAGCTGCCAGGTACTTGGTACACGTAGCTCCTTGTAACAGGGAGGTGCCCCAGAGAGGCCTGTCACCTTTCTGCCTGCCCCTGTTGCCAGCCAGCTCTGCCAGCTCCCAGGCAGGGTTCTAGCAGAGTCTTGCTGGCGGTGGGGACACCGTGTTGATTGGTTAGGTTGCTTGGTTTTGTCTTTTAATGAGATGGAGTGTCGAGTGTATAGACAAGAGGCTGAGGAAAGCAAGTTCATTGTCCTCACAGGTGCCAGAGGCAGGAGGCCACAGAGGGCCCCTGAGGAAGTACAGTGGTCAGGCGGCAGAAGACAGCAGCCACGGTAGAAAGGCCAGGTTGGGGCCTCCTAGACAAGGACCAAGCACAGCGGGGACAGTTTAGGACAGGCTAACATGGATGATTTGTGTGTGTGTTGGGCTCTTTTGACCCCTGGATGCCTGACTCCTGGCACTGAGACGACTAAGGCAGAGCAGTACTGTCTCCTGGGGTGGGGGCCAGACAGAGGAGGGTGGCTCTGGGTTGGGCAGTCTGCATGTCACAGGCATGCTCTTGGAGGTGCCCTGTGCTACCTCTAAGAGAAGCAGTCTCTTCCCACCCAAGAGACTTTGTAAGATTTCAGAGCATTGTAACATCCAGAAAACTTGAAAATACTTACAGCCCAGTTACCCAGTCCAGCCCTATCCTTCCATAACCCCTCTGGTTTTTCTCGTCCCTCCAGGCCTCTGTACTGTGGTTTACTACTTCACCACAGGACAGCTTCTCTGGGGATGGCTGGCGTTTTCTGTCCTCCTGCCTGGCTTCCTGGTCCAGGGCCTGAGCTATCTGTGGTTCCGAGAAGATGGGCATCTGGGACGTAGCCTGTTGGTGATGCTGCACCTCCTGCAGCTGGGCGTCTGGAAGCGGTAAGAACAGCCAGCCTCCTTCCACCTCCAGAGCCTGACCAGGTGCAAGAAGGGACTCCTCTGACCTCTGTCCATATGTTCTGTCCTTAAGGTCCTGGAAGTTCAGGATCACACCTCTGCTTGAGACTGACATCCCCTCATCCAGCATCTCTAACACCAGGGCCCCCTCCTAGATGCATCTGTAACCTTTAGAAAGCTTTTTCTTCTCTTCAGCCAAATTCTGTCTTCATGTTGTGTCCATCCTTTGGTCAACCTTTGGAGCCACGTAAAGCTGCTCATGGCAGCTCTGTTTGAACACCTATTATCTTAGTCCAGGAAGGTGACATAGTTGAGTTAGCCACAGGCTAGACAGTGAACACCCCCATACCCTCACACCCCACAGCAGCATCTGTTCAAGCTTTTGTGAAAGGAAGAAGTCATCTGCGAGCCAGAAACAGTGTTTTTGCCACAGAAAAGCTGCCAGAGATGTACCTAGTGCTGTGGGCTGACCTGTGGTCCACAGGCCACCTCTGAGGCAAGGTGTGGCTTCTCCCAGGAGCACCTGGAAACAGGGAGTTGTCAGAGAGATGTGGCAGTGAGTTTGCACAAATGTGCACTTCAGCTCTCAGCAGCCTCAATGATCCCATAGGGCTGAAGGGACTTTTTGTAAAGGAGAAGAATTCAGGGATCAGGTTGGTGAAGCCTGTAGTTCAGTGTTTATCAAGGCCATGAGAGTTCGAGAGTTCCAAGTGTATTGAAGGAGCCCTTGCCAAGTGTTGCTCTCTGTTCTGAGGGTTTGTGCTGTCACAGTCACTGTCCCTAGGACTTTCTCACAAGGCCCTGAAACAAGTATGTGGCGGGTTCACAGGTGGGAGCCCCATGTCCAGAGAGAACATGGGCATGGCATGCTGCCTGCCCCACCCCTAGGACCTTCAGGCCAGAGTAGAAGGTGCTCCTGAGAAAGACATGGGGCAGCCACCACAACGTCACAGGCCGCAGTCGGCCGTCTGTGTCAGCAGGCACCACAAACACACCCACAGCCACCACAGAGGCTCCCCAGCTGGGCCTGCATGTGCCAGAGTGCCGGGGAGGACTGAACACCGAGGACTGGGAGGCAGCAGAGAATCTTTTGCCTGAACTTGGGGCCTGCAGCCTCTTCTGAGCACTGCCTAGCATCTCCTACCCTCCCTAATCAGCCTGGCCTCAAAATGAGAGCAGGAGGGCCGCGGGCCTCTTCCTGACCTCAGCCATCATAGTCATCAAGAATGAGACCTCAGGGGCAAGTGACCTATCGAGAAACTGAGCCAGGCTTTCCTAAGCAAATGTTTGATAGCCTGAGAAGTTGACTTGTCCTGTAGTTGCTAAGGAGAAGCCTTCCGAGTAATTGTCAGGTGGATGTGCCTTCTGAGACTCTGGGCAGCCTCAGGCCCACCTCATCTAGAGCCTTCTTCAGAGGTGGGGATGCAAGAGGCCCAGGGCATGTCCAGATTCTTGGTACTGGTATTTGACAGTGGACTCCATCCTCTTTTCTTCCCCTGGGCTCTCAGAACCTCCATAAGCACACTGATATTCTGGTATATACTGAAAATTAGCATGGGTAAGTGAAGAGAGATGCAAAAATTAGGAGCTAGGAAAGACAACTAGTCACGTGTATCTGATCATTATAAAGAAGTGAAGGTAACCAAAGAAATTTACACATAATTTAAAAGAACACAAAAAAATTTTAAAAGGGGGGGTTGAGCGAATAAAAAGAAACAATAAAAGCCAGAAAAGGGGGCAGAATATTAGAACATGATCAAGCCAGAGTGGGCAGTTTGTATAACAAGCCACAAATTTGGTTCTAACTTCATGACAGTATAAGCATAAGAAACTACCCAGCTTACAAGTTTTCTGAGATTACAAATTAGCCAAAACACAGAAATCTACTTCCTTAGTAGGGAGATTTGAAAATAGAAATAAGAATCTTTTCCTTATTCTGAAGCTAGCACTTTCAGCTGTCACAAAGAAAACATGATAAAAGTAGTCTTTTAAAGCAAATCGTTTTTTTAAAATCACAGTTTGGTAAGTCACCTGTAGGGGGAGCCAAAACAGTGGTATTTTGCACAATCCTGAGTTGGATCCCAGTGGCCCACAGGAAGTGATTCCATAAGGAAATGCAGAGGAGCCTTCAAAAACAGAACAATCAATAAAACACAACCAACTTGAGGAAAGTTGCTTATAAAAATTCAGGGCTTTAAAACAAAATTGCTGAATTTTTTTAACACAAAATGATACAAACTATATTCATGTTAAATCTGACTGTTCAAACCTGACATTAGTAGCAGCTTGTTTAAACAAAGAGCTACTTTTTTTCTATTTGGGCTTTTTGTGTCCCTTCTACTACTATATGTCACCAAGATCTTTTTAACAATTTTTAAAGCCTGTCAATTCAATTGAAACTCAGTGTAAGCTGGTAGAAGAGTCCCTAGCTAATTTCCTCAGCATGCATTCTGTGTTAGCACATTTAGAAGTTAAAAGTACTTTAAAAGAAAGAGGCAAATTTTAAGGGCATGTAAGATAAGCTCAGTGTAGATGGGTGGAGACTGAATACTTAAAAAGTACGTAAAACACAGCTCTAGTCAAAACCTTGAGCTGCAGGCTGACAGGGCCAATATCCCCAGGAATGTTACATTGGAGAAAAAAAATCACTTATTCTCCACGTCTTGGGCCCAAGATAGACTACTCTAGTTGTAGTGGGCACATTTTCATGCTTACTTGTTAGTTAGGAAAGACTAGATTGCTGAGAAACTGAATTCTAAAGACAAGTTAGGCTGATGGGTTGTGTTTCCAAGCCTCTGTATGGAGCCTGTGTTCCTAATGCGACCAGGACCCTGGACCGTCATCCACAGGGCTCGGCACGCTTGGTGGGTGACTGTTCATGGTTAGTGACTTGTGTGAGTGCAATCTCTGAGGCTGAGTTGGGAACAGAGCTGAGAGAAGGTTGTCGACAGAGCCCCAAGAGTCAGACTTGCCCTCCACACAGAAGGCAGAGCACTGTCCCTACACCCGCTGAGGTCCGGTCCTGGCGCCTCTGCAGGTTCTGACATCGTGGGAGGGGAGGCGACTCTGACCCAGGAAGCCGCCAGTGTTGCTGCAAAGGCACGGCAGCTGCCAGAAACTTCTGTCTGGGGAGTAGACGTCTGTAGTCAGTATAAGAGGGTGTTCTCTAGAGCAGGGAAAGTACCAGGGTAGAGGGACCTTGGTCGTAGCCTAAGGAGCTTGCAGTTGCAAGCCCTGGGAGAACTGAGACCACCGTGGCAGGCTGTGCCTGGAAGAGCTGCCCTAGCAACAGTCGGCCGAGGCTCTCAGAACCCAGGCCAGAGCAGGTGGGGGCCTGGGTGTGCTGTGGCCAGGACAGATAGGTTGAATCTCAGGACCAGGTAGCCAGATCTCTGCACCTTCCATATCACCCCAGCTTTCCCCAGGGCCCCCAGTGACCTACTGTCACAAAACCTGGGTGGCTGCCCTCCCTCAGGCCGTCCGCATCCTGGAGGGAAGCAGCCTCAGCACACCCGGGAACCTTTCACCATCTGCCCCACCCTCTGTTCCACCAGACTCTTGACAGTTCCCAGACACGGACCCTTCCCACTGCCCCCACATACTCCTTTAGGTTCCCTCCCACCTCAGCTGCCCAACCAGGCCTTGCCATCCTCCCCCCAGAGAGCCCTCCTAGACCTCCTGACCCCCTACCCAGGACTCGGACTCCACCTCCACCCTCACTGCTCATTTTGATGGTTTCTTCCTCAATCCTTTCACGTGTGTTTTCTTTCCAAAACTGAATCATAAGCTTCTAGTGAACATGGTTCATTTTTCTGGTTATATTTTTTGGGGTTTCATATGTTTTTTCTTAACATTAAGTTTGTGTCAGAATCAGAGCTTCAAAGACTCAGTAAGAAATCAGTTCACTCCAGGATTCCAAATCATGAAAAAGGAAAACTGTTTTCCCTAAGCATCTTCCCTAGGCCCTCAGCACTGTAAGTAAAACCCTTTCAAAGGGGACCCCCCACCTTCTGCTTGGACATAGCAGAGCTGGCCAAAGATCAGAGTCTGCCTGTCTGGCAGAGTCTAGGGAGATGCTTGGGAAGCCTTCCCCCGTGGACTTCCAGGGACATTGGCTCTGGCCCAGGGGTTGCTCAACTGTGTCTCTGAACTTGGACAAGACAAGGAGGTTCTGCTCCTAAATGGAGCTGTAGGCACCACTGCCCACACAGCAGGCAAGTGGTCACCTCCCTTCTTGCTGCTATGCATAGAAACCTCATCACCAATGGAAACTCCAAGTCCACTGAACCTCCAAGTGTGACCAGGGAGTGGCATGGTTGTTATATATTCCGTGTGGCCCTTTGGGCAGTTTAGCAGGTGCCCCACACCACATTATAGACAGCTTTCAGAAGATGAGAATATGAGGAAAAGGCTTCTGGGATGGATTTATGGGAAACAGAATGAGAAAAGAGCGTTCTAAGTCCTTTCACTGGTGTTTGACCCTCTTCCAGACCCTAGGAAGGTTACCCAGGTGGGCTGAGCTGAAGTGTCCTTGGGGTCCTGCGCAGCCCGGTGCGACAGACATGTGAGGGGGCTCATCCCTTCTGCTGTTTTCTGTGTCCCCCAGGCTGCTAGCAGCTGTCCATCTGCCTCCAGCTGCCTCTGGTTCCCCATTTGCCTCAGCCTGGTTTCCACGCTCCACCTTGACGACATGCCTTCCCTTTCTCATCTTGCCACCTGACAGCCTGACTCTCCTCCATCCACGTGTGTGTGTGTGTGTGTGTGTGTGTGTGTGTGTGTGCAAGCACGTGAGCATGTGTGCATGTGTGCGGCTTCTCTTTCTCATCCTGGCCCCTAAGCATGAACAGCCCCCCAGCTTCTTGGGTGTCTTAATTTTAGGGCACAAGGTTCTTGTGTGTCACAGTTTTAGGGCACACAAAGCTCTGCACTCCATGAGTGTGAGGATGAGGGTTTTCTCATCTCTCTGGGCTCTAAAGAGATGAGCACACACAGCACCTTGGAGCAGGCAGCTGCTGAAGGAATTGATTCCCATCCCAAGAGGCTCTGGGGCAGGGGAGTCAGTTGGAGTTGCCTTCAAACCTTGCCAGCCTATCCGTCTGGGTTTCCTTGCCCTGTGGCAGCTCTGCTCAGAGAGACCCTCCTGCACTGGGTCCTGGCTCCTCACCTGCCTTCCCCCCCCTCCCAGATGTGGGGAGTCTGTGGCACATAGGCTGGGCCTGGCTGAGCACCAGAACTCAGGGCACACCCATTGGAACTGACATCTCCAGCTTGGAGTCAGCCCAGTGACAGCCTAACTGATGACTTTGGGTGACATTGATGAGTACCTAGGGTATTTCCCAGAATGCTACCTGTCTCTGAATGAAAGAGGTTGTCCTATTGAGTCCTGCCACAGCCTGGCTCCATGTCACCATGCCCCTTGCTCTTCTTTAGGCACTGGGACACTACATCAATTGCTCTGTCAAAGGCAGAGGAGGCTCCCCACTGGGGACAGCTGTGGCTGCAGGAGGCTGACCTGTCAGCGCTCCGGCTCCTGGAGGCCCTGCTGCAGACGGGGCCCCACCTGCTGCTCCAGACATATGTTTTTCTAGCCTCAGACTTCACAGATGTTGTGCCAGGTGAGTACCTCTTGCTGCAGAGCTCAGACTGTCAACTTCCCAAGGGGGACATGAACATGTGACTGGTTGGCAAAACCCTCCCATCTGAGACTTCCCCTGCCTGGGAGAATGAGGGCATCCTGTGCTCACTAGCCCGTAGGGGACTACAGTTGGCTTTGCTTGGGGCAATGCATTCTCAGTGAGCTGGCTCTCCTCGGGGGTTAGGCTGTAAGATCAGACCAGAAGATAGAAATTGTGCACTTAAGATGACCCTGAAAATACCCCAGGAAGAACTGGTTCTCAGCGAGATTAATGCTCCGTCTTCCCTGTGTCCTTAGTCACTAGAATAACTCCTAATGCAGCCAGAGCTGACTCCAGAGCCTCATGGAAACCACAACTCAGATCCCAGCCGATGCACATTTCCATCTCCTGCATCCACAATCTCTCCTTCCCTCCCTCCCCCTCCTGTCCATAAACCAAATGCTCAGAAGACAGGACTGTATCATTCTTCCATGCATCTTCATCGAAGGGCCTGATGCCATTTATGTTCTGATTATAGTTTTTTTTTATTAAATCTCCTTCACATGATCCAGTGATCGAGCAGCAAAACACCTGGGAAGGAACCACATTCATCATCTTCCAGGATCTGCTTTGTTCTAAACAGAACTTAGACCAGAGGATTTGGACCTGGGGCTGGGAAGTCTTTATGTTGTTACGTTTCCGCCTTCAAGGGGCTTGGTCAGTGGTGTCCCCTGTAGAGCTGGGTTTTAATGAGAGGTTATATGTCCCATTAAAGCAATGAACCTTCAACAGTGGCTGTTTGGAGCCTGTGGGGAATGTTCTGTCTGTTTGCTTCCCTTTCAGGAGTCAGTGCCCTGCTCTCCTGGTCCTCACTGTCCTGGGCCCTGGTGTCCTACACCCACTTCCTGGGTGTCCTGAAGCCAGGCCACCGCGTCATGCCATGGGCTGCCCTCTTCTGCCAGCAGCTCTGGCGGATGGGCATGCTGGGGACCCGCGTCCTGAGTCTGGCTCTGTTCTGCAGAGCTTACCGCGTTTGGGTCCTGGTGGTTGGAGGTAAGCAGATCTCACGCTCTGGTCATCTACTGCTGTGTAACACCGCACCGCAGAGCAGTATGTCTTAGAAATACTGTTGATGATCATGAGCCCCAGGTCTGGGGCTGGCTTGGCTGGGCCGGTGGCTCCTGCTTAGGAGTCGCCTGTGGTTGCAGCAGGAGAGCAGGCATCTGGGTTCACAGGGAGGCTGGAGCGGGCTGCGTGCACACATGGCCTTGCTCTTCCACAAAGTAGCCTGGACTCACCCTTGGCAGCTAGAATTCCAAGACAGGAAGTGGGACCTGCCAGTCCTCTTAAAAGCTAGGCCTAGAACTGGCTCAGTATTGCTTCCGCTGGGCTCTGCTGGTCTGAGCAGCCACAGGCAGCCCAGATCCCCCTGCGTGGAGACGCAGACCCCAGCTCCCAGAGGGCTGTGGAGTGGGAAGGAGGGCATGCAGCTCGCTCTGGAGAGACCTCGCCATAGCTTACATATCCCAGCCTCGAAAGTCCTAGGGACCCCCAGGGCATAGACACCATTCTACATCCCAGACTAAAATCTTTCCCTAGAAAAACTGCCATTCAAACAGGAGGGAGGTCTGGGGTCCCATTGCCCTGACCCAGTTCAAAAATATACAAGTTATGAGAAGCTGCTTATAGTCTCTGAAAGTGCTCTGACATTGTCTCTGTCTGAAACGAGACAGCTCTTCAGAACCCCAGCCCTCTGTCCAGGGCACACAGAGATGCACAGTGATGACAGGGAGTCTCTCTGGCCTTGCACACTCCTGAATGGGGTCTGTGTGTCTCTGCCAAGGACAGCAGTCTCCTCTGGTCATCAGTGAATACACTCTGCAAGAAAGAACAGTGTACTCTTGTTTTAAGGGAACTGGAGACATTGAGAGATATTTGGCCCTTGGGCCCAGAACAAACATTTGATACAGTTATTGGTGGGGGGGGGGGAACTTGCTCCAAAAGAGAAATTAACGATGTTTTTATTCATCCTTTTAAAAACTCGGCTTTAACTCTAGAAGGATATTACTCATCTTAAAATATAGGCATAAAAACTATAGCTGGACCACATAGAATCCTTCCCTGTGGGTATGGAGGGTTTTGGCTCATGTAGTAACAATTTTAAAATAGTAGAGTCGATTTTGTAACTGCCTCCTTAAAAACTTTCTGGAACCCAAGGTAGGGGTACGTAACATCTGACATGTGCCATTGAGGGCAGCAGCTCGTCTTTGTTCCCGAGTCTCCAGACTAGGCCAGTGCCCTTTGGGAGGCTCGAGAGGTGATAGGTGCAGAGCTGGACTGGCCGGTTTGCCGCTCCTCCACTCTCTTCTGGATTCTGGTGTCTGTTCTTGGATGCTGGGGCAAGTGCAGCCCAAGCAGAGAGGGAGGTTTCCAGGCCGTGCTTCTGTGTTCTTGCCCCCTCCCCCACCTCCCCCCAGGACCCTGACCACCACCGCTCACCTCTCCCCAGGTGCCCACTGGCTGGTGATGACGTTCTGGCTCGTAGCCCAGCAGAGTGACATCATCGACAGCACCTGCCACTGGCGACTCTTCAACCTGCTGGCGGGGGCCGTGTATATCCTCTGCTACCTCGACTTCTGGGACAGCCCTTCCAGAAGGAGGATGGCCAGCTTCTACTCGGCAAGTGCGATGGGGGCACTCTTTCATCCCGGCTCTCCCAGAATGTGTGTGGCCTGTAGTGTGTGTGTGTGTCTGTGTGCACAGGAGCGTGAGTGTGCACACAGCTATGAAAGAAGGACTGGCATGGTTTACAGGAAAATTCTAAAAGGAATTAGTCTTGAATGGAGTCGACGGGCTGTGAAAATACTGAGCCGACGTCCAGGTGCCACCAGAGCATCACTGTGGCAAAGGCGTGTTTGGTGTGTTCTCTGCTGTCTGCTGAGGGTCCCTGCAGGTCCTTGTCCCACAAAACAGCCTTGGTCATCACCTCAGTCTTTACCAGGTGTTTATCACCGAGTTCCAGATGCGGTCCTACCTATGGTGACAATCTCAAAGGTGGCCTGATGTCAGTCTTCAGGTTGCTTCTATTCCAGAAGAAATTTCTACCCATTTTTTAAAAGAATTCATATTAGTAAGTTCACATGATAGTAAGGCAGAATATGGGCAAGGCAGGAGAGAAAAACCTGGAGGACCTAGCAGCATGGCTTCCCATTGGTGGCCAGAAGGTGAAGGTTGAGCTGCACTGTGAAGAGCAGAGACAATATGGCCCAGGGGGCAGGCCCCAGGTTTCAAAGGCTAACGAGTGACTGAACCCCAGCCCTGCTGGTCACGACCCAGAACTCAGATCCTCGCAGCCTTTTCCACCTGTCCCTCAGTGTTCCTGTGACAAGCAAGACCCATCTACTTTCCAAGGGCCTTATGAAGAGCAAACTACAGGTAGCATAAGTAGCTTGGCACAAAGTGACCGATAAATGGAGGCGAGACGCGTGACAGACGTCACAAGCCTTAGCAGGCAAACTCCAGGGGGGTACACATTCAAAAGGAAATACGGTTAAAAAAGATGGTGAGACACCAACAGAGCCGGTAACAACTATAAGGAAAATACAGATGATGACCACCCAGCTTCCCAAGGGGGCCTCAGACCTCCAGGAGCCTGAGCCAACTGGGTCCTGGTGATGGAGCTGGGGCCCTCCCAGAAACTGAGGCAGCACCAAGACCCCCTCTTCAAACCCCAGTTCTTGCAATTGAGTCAGAAAGATTGCAGACATGTCACCCAGAGTAACAAGAATGTTTAATGAAGGAATAGGAAAGCAGAAGGGGACACTCTCAAGGGAGAGGGTGGGTCCTCTCAGGGAAGACAGGGACTGTGTGCCTCTCCTGAACTCCAGTTTTATTGGGGATCCCAGAGAAGTTTCCAGAGAGTCCTGCCCAGGTCCACCTCTTGACTTTCGACTGACAGCAGGACGGTATCAGACTTTCAGGCCTTCCCTGTCATGGCAACTCTAGGTCACCTTGGCTCATGCTGACCAGCTCTAGTTGAATTCTTAACCACACACAGATCGATTTTCTGGTTAGGAAGAACTTTCCGTATCTCCCAGAGTTCTGGGATCTGGTCACAAAAATCTTCCGGGCTCCTCCCATCAGTATTCTCCTGGGCCTGCATTTCCCCTGCAGTGAACAACAGGTAGTCTGCTGAGGAAGGTGACGTATCCTGTCCACTGAGGAAAAGAATGCATATGGGCGTCAGCACGGAGGGGGAGTGGTTACAGAATTACTCTTACCTTGTGATCCCCCATCCTCATCTGTTCCCTAACAGCCGTGAGGCCCCAGGGGCCATATCCACAGGGCCTTTGAGCCTCTGCACTCCACCGTCCCCCTATTCATTTACTTCTCAGGTGTCCCTCAGGCAAGGATGGTGACGGCTCCACTCCTGGAAGCCCATGTCCCACCCCTAAGCCCCTGGAGAGGGAGGCCCAGGTCAGGCCCAGATATCGTAAGGGCCACAGGCAGAGGATCACAGCACTGAGGTGGAAGGCGCCCAGAGGACCAGTCTGCCTTCCACCAGACTTGTGGACCAACCAGACATCTGTCAGGAGTCAGAGTGAAAGACTCCAGGTTTTCACAGGGGCTGCTGGCAACTCCTTGGGGGCTGCTGAGACCCAGCCCACAACAGCTCCTGAGAGTTTTCAACCCTTGACTTATTTGAGTTTCCCCGAGTTAGGATGAAGCCAGTGAATCACCAGGGCGAATCTTTGGAAGACTTTCTGAGCATGTCAGTGCTATAACTCAGTTTCCTATGTCTTATGGTCAGCAGTAAAGTGTACAGATGGTCCCAACTTCTATTATTTGATTTGCAGTGCAGCAGAGCTGCACCCATGCTGACATTCTGTCACTTTTAATGCACTATTAAGTCACGTGAGACAGTCCACTCTTCCATGTAAGCGGGCTTGGCGCTACCTGACTTTGCCCAAGTGGGGAAGGTCAGTGTTCTAGGCACACTTGGCAGTCTGGGCTGTACTAGGGTATTTGGGAGGTGAGGTACCTCAGACTTATTTCCAACTTAGCAACATTCGATTTACAGTGGGTTTATTGGGTGGTAACCCCATGGTAAATCAAGGACCATCTGTATAATCTTTAATTATGTGCTGTTAATTTACATATTTCAATAAAAATTTACTTTTTATATTTAAAAATTAGAAACAAGTTGACAGGCCAGGCCAGCCTGCAGGCAGGTGCCTTTGGGAGAGCCCACCAGCCACCACCGGTTTCCAGCCAGGGAGATCCCCTCCCCCACTGCCACTGCGTGGTGCAAAACAAATTAACCCTTAAAGGTGCTCCTGTTTACAGGAAATCTCTAGACTTGTTATGAAAGTCTGTGACTCTAGCTTACTGGAGCTCGGTGACACTCTGAGCTCTGCACATGGCTTTCATTATCGTGTTACAATATGAGTCCCTGCCTACACCCAGCCTGGGCGGGAGACAGAGGTGGGAATAAGAGCAGCCCAGCCTGACTGCCCTAGGGAGCCCCCACAGCCGCTCCAGTGTTTGTGACTCTGACATTTTAATGAGCAATGCTAGGAGGCTCTCCCTTGCAGAGAGGTTTCCCTTGAGGATGAGGGTTCTGCTTCTAGGGGCCATTCGGCCTGGGCACCCTGGAGACAGCAAGGAAGAGCTGCAGATCCAGGAAGGGCGCAGTGGCTCTACCTTGTTCTGACAGGTGGTGGCTCTGCCTTGGTCCCACAGGTAATGCTGCTGGAAGACATCATTCTTTTGGTGCTGGCCACTGACTTCCTCCAGGGGGCCTCATGGAGCAGCCTGTGGACCATAGCTGGGGTCTTGTCTGGATTTCTGATAGGTAAGACCCACCGTGGCTGCCTTCTCAACTTGGTTGTCTTGTTTTTACGTTGGACTCAGAGGACAGGAAACTGAGTTCAGAGGTGGTGGGCTAGGGACTGAGGACAGAGCCACTGTGCTGTGGCTGGAGGCCATGCTCCAGGGCCAGAGAAACTGAGATCAGCCCTGTTGTCCTGTCTTGACTGCTGGGAACTCAGGTGAGGCTGGGCCCAGCCCCTTGTAGCCAAAATGCCTCCTGTGCCAGCCCCTCTCCAGGCTCCCATGGGGTTCGGGCGATTTCCCTCTCCTCCCTGTCCTGGCCTGGCCACACCATCCACAGCAGAACAGGGAGCTCCTGCTGGCCACACAGGCACTCTGGTGTCTGTCACATCTGCGCTGGTTGGAGAGAGTTTGCACAGAGGTCTCTAGGAGACTCCACGAGACCAGCAGTTGCTAAGTGGTCTAGCTGCGTCCACCCCAGCTCCATCATGGGCATCAGCACCGTGCTTGGGGGCTTCAGGTATCAGTCAGGCTTAGTGAATGGACAACCTGATGTCACTGCTGTGTCCACGTGTTGACCTTGCCTCCCTGATAGGGGTGAGCTCAGCAGGGGCTTCATCCCTGTACTTGAAGGATGATGCCAGCCTGCCCCCCACCGCCGCCCTGCCAGCTGCTCTTGAGCCTGTGGTGGATTGTCCAGGATGGCCACCACACGTGGCAGTGGCCCCTGCCCAGGATCCCCCACTGTTCACTACAAGCCTTGGTCCTGAGGTCCTGCCTGTGCCCCCCCCCTTCCTGCTCACCTGGTCCTGAGGTCCTGCCACGCCCCATCCCTTCCTCTGCCCACTTGTACTCTGAAGGAGGCACATGGAGGCAACAAGACCACCTGACACCTGGGCCCTCCCCAGAGAGGTGGGCAGCAGGGACCTAGGGCCTTTTTCTTGCTCACAGCTCTGGGAGTGGGCTGGCCTACGAGAGCAGCCGTGACGAGGAAAGAGCAACCTTGACACAAAGCCTCTGAGGTGAGAGACCATTCACAGCACAGAGGAGATTCCCAATACGTGAGCCCCAACCACCTGGGCCTTAAGTCTGCCTCCTCTTCCTCAGAGTCCCGAGTCCTGGCTTGGCAGAGTGGGCGGCTGAGCCAATGCTTGTTCTTCAGATGAACTTTTATTTTCAGATAGTTGTAGTTTTAATCATGCAGAGAGTTCCTGTACCCATCACCCAGTTTCTACCCTGCAAGACTATATCACAGTCTCACAACCAGGACAGAATGTGACATAGCCCAGACAGGAAGACCCTCCCACACCAAAGACCCCCACAGTGCCTACTTCCTCTCACCCCACCACACCCCCAGCTCCTGGCCAGCAACCCACCCTCCTCTTCTGCACATGTACCACTTCAAGGATGTTACGTAAATGCCCTTGTGGTACCAGTTCTGGGTGGTCCTCTTCCCTCACCGGCCCTTTGATGGCTGAGCAGCCTTCCACAGCATGGCAGGACCACAGGTGAACCACCTGCCCACTGAAGGGCATCCGTGTAGTCCTTCATAACGCAGCTTAGCTAGCGGCACTTTCATTTCTAAGCTGCCCGTGTGCGTAGAATGGCCCATCTCAAGAACAGCAGGCTGCCCAGGCAGGTGAGAACCTGCGGCTCCCGGAGGCTCCCGGCCCTGCCAAGCAATCCCTGGGGGGTGGGGCCACGTGGAAGGTGGGATCACGGCGGAGCCAGCCATGAGGACTGACCTCTTTGGCTCAGGGGAAGCACAGCGGAGTCCTATAAGCTCGGGGTGGGAAGACACAGGCAGGGCTCAGCCAGAGTGGGCCTGCCCATCCCTCTCCGCTGAAGGCAGAGCGTGAGCAGGCCTGGCTCACGAGGGGCCTCAGGAATCCTCAGCAGGAATAGATACAAAAAAATGAAAAGGAAAGGAATTTTGTGAGCCAGTTGTTAAATGCAGGCATTATTGAGAATTAACTATATCATGTCTATACTTACAATCAAATACACTATATCAAAACTGATATCACTAAATATGAAACAAAATGGAAAGGAAGAAGGTAGGAAAGGAGGGGAGGGAGATTTATAGACCAAAGAGCTAGAGCTCAGGCTGAAAGTAGACAGTCCCAGCTCACGTTTAGCCCCCACCACCTTTCCTTCTTTATTGAGCACCTCCTGCCTGCCAGCCTGGGACTACAACCCAAAACCAGCAAATGGCATGGCCCTTGAAGAGACTTTTCACTGGATCTGTGTGCTAAGGACTTCTATGACCCCACAGCTTGGTTCGTCTTGGGTCATTCATTGTAAAAGGTGACACTGGGTCCTTCCCAGCAATGTGAGAGTCTGAAGCAGTGTGCAGAAGTTGTGATCAGGGCCTGCTGCAGAGGCCACACCGAGCATGTAGGGATTCTGCCCTTTTTGTCCCTGGTTCGAGCCCTGAGCAGTGGCCCTTGGCCTGAGAGACAGAGGGTCTGGGGCAGAGTCCTGGGGCCCCTTGCAGCTGTCACACTGGCGTGTCCTGGCGCCCTCAGACTCTTCTCCCCAGCCCTTCCGTTTCCTGCGGTTGATAAGGAGCGCCCTGCCCAGCGCTCCTCCAGTGCCACAGGAAGCTGGGCGCTGTGTGGGAGGCTTACTGGAACGCACTGTTAAAGAGATTACCCAGCAGTCAACACTCCTGATCAAAATATACGAAAAAGGCAACAATGTGACCAAGATGTTTGCACACAGAGGAAGCCCGGCTGCTGCTCCTGGAAATTCCTTGATGTGGCTATTCAGGAGCAGGACGGCCTGGGCTGCAGCCCTCCGCCAGCACCAGAGCGCTGTGGCCCCTCCACCCAGGGTGTTGACTGAGAGCTCTTCTAGGCATGTTGCACACTCACACACGTGTGCCCACTCCCACATGCTACACATCCCCGTGCTACACACCCACTACACACATGTACACACATATTCTCACACACAACCCGAGCACTCAGTGGGAGTGTGCTTGAGAGGGAAGACCCAGAATCAGCAGGAGTCAAGCTCTCTTGTTCCAGTTGAAGATGAGCTGCAAATTCTAGAAGCTGCAAACTCCCCCAGAACATGCATTTCTCAGGCTCCAAATAGTCTCACTTTGGATCCCACTGATATTGCTCTACTCAAAATGGCTGGAACCGCAAACCACGAGGCGGCTGCAGGACTTCCAAGAACTTGACCTGGTACTCTCTTTCTGTCTTTTCAGGCAGTGTGTCGCTGGTTATTTATTACAGCCTGCTACACCCCAAATCCACAGACATCTGGCCAGGCTTCGTGAGGATGTGCAGAGGCCCTGCCGGCAGGGACAGCGCAGAGCAGGAGGCCCCACCCCGGACCACGGCTCCAGCAGCCGGAAGGCCTGAGAGCGCAGAGTCCTGCCACGGAGAAAGCTGGGTGCTGGCCAGTGTGGAGAAGGCCCCCAGCCCAGAGCAGGGCCCTCCAGGGGCAGAGACGGGGGACCCAGGCTCCAGGGAGGGGTCCCTCCTGAGCCGCCACCACTGGCTGCTGGTGAAACTTGCCCTAAAAACAGGAAATGTGCCCAAGATCAACGCAGCCCTGGGAGAGGACAGTCCTGGCTGCCCTTGTCCCCCCACATGGGGGTCCAGTCTACACTGCAGTCTGCAGGGGCAGACCCTATGTACCCAGAAAGCCCACCTGTCATCCCCCCATGATGCATCAACCCTAGAGAAAGGCTCCAAATTTGAAGGGACCCCAAAAGCAGAGGTGGACGCCTTGGAAACCTCGAGTTACATCTCTTTTGCCAGTGATCATCAGGACAGTGTGCCCACCCAGAAGCCATCAGCCACACACAGGGAGGACAACCCAAAGGAGAGAGCCAGGGCTGCCCCCAGGGAGCAGGGGAGGACTGCAGGGGGGCAGCTGAGAGGAAGCGAGGGACAGGAGAGCACAACATTGTACTTCAGTGCCACCACGGAAGTGGCCATGTCCTCACACCAAGAGGGCAGCCCCATGACCCTGCTGATGGCCCGCTCCAGGAGGATGCCGGGAGAGAGCAGCCCTGCCCAGCCTCCCTTGCCCCAGCCCGGTGCCAAGTCCTTCCCCCTCACTGTGGCCAACATCAGCCCCATCCTAGGCGCAGGCCCGTGCAGACACTTCCGCCCCAGCCCAGGCCTCCCTGGACCAGCCCCGGGTGGCTCCGAGTGTGGGGAGTGGCAGGAGCCGGCAGAGGCCCTGAGCCATCCTGCTGTAGTTGGCACCCCGAGGCTGTGGCCACAGATGAGCCTGAGATCCGCTGAAGAGCCCCGCCTCACATCCACCCCCAAGTCCGAGCCCATCCAGAGGGACTGCAGCTGCCCGGACACGATGAAGCACGAGGCAAGCTTTTACATCTGACCACAGTCACAGTGAGACAACAGGTCACAAATGGGGCCAGCCACCGGGTGCCATGATGAGAGAAACCACCTCCAACGTCTTCGTCCTTGGACGGGCTTTTCCTCCTCTGGCTCGCCATCTGCCCACCTGAAAAATGAGGGAGCAGGACTGGATGCCCCCTGTACCTCCCGCAAGAACGTCTCCTATGGCGCCTGCACAGGGGACATCCTAGCACAGTGTACCCAGGTGAAGAGGCTCCCAGACTGCTCACCTCCTCCAGTGAGCTGAATGGTCCCCATTTCCCATCTTGGTGGCACTAGGAAACAAAGGTAAAACTCAGTTCTGTTTTACCCTGGGTTCTTTTGTAACTAACTTTTCCTGACACTGAGTGCTTATTAATTTTTTTATTAAATGTATTCCAACTGCATTATTTCTTGGAGTCACACAGCTAGACAATGCAAACTCTGGAAGCAGACAAGAACTACAGTGCCTGGAGTCAACAGAACTGAACCCGCAAACGCCGTTCTGAGATTTCCTCCGCTCTTTGGCAGAGTCTGGATGGTATTTTTCAGTGAAATCCCAGCTCTCCTTCCCGCAGGCCAGCCGGCCAGCAGTTCTTTGTCTGCTTTTGATAACTGCCATTCTGACTGGCGTGAGATGAAACCTGAGAGTAAGGTTTTCCTTGATCTCCAAACACTGCTTCCTCCTCCATTCCACGTGAGACTCAAGTGCATCCAGCGAGGGCTGCCAGCGCGCCCTCGTGACAGTTTCTTCCTCACTCCTCTCTATAGGCTGTCCCTGTGGGTAGGAATTTCCATCGTTTTTCTACGCCTTCCTTCATCGCTGGCTAAGGAAATCCAATCATAAACCCTCTAGAGAAAGGACACGGGGAGGGCTGTGTGCTGTTAGGGTGGGGAGTTTCTCCTCTCCAAGTGTCTCTGGGTCCAGGGACAGCATCAGAGCCCCAAAGAGGACAAGAAGCCAGCCTCGCTTAGGCCAAGACCACACAAACATCAGCAGTGAGCTCACAGGCATCCTCGTCACCAGCCATGGAAGCCAATCAGACACTTCAATGCAACAGTAAACATTAACTATGGGGAGTTTTAAAAGAATGAGTAAGTCATAGTGACAGTCACTGTGCCTCACATCATCCATTTTTTTTCCTCCTCTGCCTAGGTTCTCACCAGCTGAGTGAGAAGAACATGGGCCCCTCAATTCCTCCCATTCATCCTCTGATTCTCAATTCCAGCACGCCTTTAATTTTTTTGAGTTCTAATTAGTTATACATGATAGTAGAAAGCTCTTCAATTCTTTGTACACAAATGGAGAATTTTTCACTTCTCTGGTCATACATGGAGTAACATCGTTCGTGTAGTCATGCATGTACCTAGAGAATGATGTTCGTCTCATTCCACCATCTTTCCTACCCCTTGCCCCCTCCCCATTGCCCCGTCCAAAGTTCCTCCACTTATCTCATGCACACACACCCCCATTATGGATTAGCATCCACTTATTGGAGAAAACATTCAGCCTTTAGTTTTTTTGGGATTGGCTTATTTCACTTAGCATGATGTTCTCCAGCTCCATCCATTTACCTGCAAATTCCATGATTTTATTCTTTTAATGCTGAGTAATATTCCATTGTGGATATATATCACAGTTTCTTTATTCATTCATCTATTGAAGGGCGTCTAGGTTGATTCCACAGTGTAGCTATTGTGAATTGTGCTGCTATAAACATTGATGTGGCTGTGTCCCTGTAGTATGCCGTTTTTAAGTCCTTTGGGGATAAACCCAGGAGTGGCATAGCTGAGTCAAATGGTGGTTCCATTCCAAGTTTTCTAAGGAATCTCCATACTGCTTTCCAGATTGGTTGCACCAATTTGCAGTCCCACCAGCAACGTCTGAGTGTGCCTTTTCCTCCCACATCCTCACCAACAATTATTGTTGCTCGTATTCTTGATAACTGTCATTCTGACTGGCATGAGGTGAAACCTTAGAGTAGTTTTGATTTGCATTTCTCTAATTACTAGAGATGTTGAACATTTTTTTCATATATTTGTTGAAAAAGACCTAGTAATTAGACCAGATAATATGCCTAATAGAAGAAAAACTAGCCCCAAATCTTCTTTATGTTGGATTAGGCCCTGACTTCCTTAACAAGACTCCTAAAGCACAAGAAATAAAACCAAGAATCAATCAATGGAATGGATTCAAATTAAAAAGCTTGTTCTCAGGGGAAAAAAAAGCAACCAATGAGGTGAAGAGAGAGGCAAATTTTTGCCACATGCATGTCAGGTAGAGTATTAATCTCCAGGATATAAAAAGAACTCAAAAAACTTAACACCAGAAAAATAAACAACCCAATCAGTACATGGGCCAAGGAACTGAACAGACGCTTCTTATAAACAAATCCAGCCCGCCTTTAGAGAGCCTTCTCCTGCTGGCCTCCTCCACCTCACCTCTCCCTGGCTGCCTCCTGTCCTCTGCCCTCCACTGACCTCTCCCAGGCTGGACACCCATCCCCACTTGGAGCTCTGGGTCTTCAAAGCCAGCACAGAGCCTGTGACATTCCAGGAAAAATTAGCAAAATGGGGAGACTTTAGTCAGGGCTTGCAGCTCTGCTACCCGTGGTAAAAGGCATTGTGGCACAGGGAAAGTGGGCCTCAGACCGGCCACTGGAGATGGCACTGTGCCGTCCCTCAGAATGTCGGCGAGGCCTCTTCTGTCTCCTCAGGCTCCCTCTCCTGTCCCAGATCACAGCCCAAGCCACAGGCCTCCCAAAGAGCTAGCAGCAGGTCTTCTCTGTGTGCACCTGAGCCTGAATGTTTGCTAGTCCTGTCCCAGGGTGGGAGCTGATCTGAGGTGGACAGGCTGCCCTGGTCCACAGGTAAGTGCAACACCTGAGAGTAAGAGCCGGCCATGACCCTTCTTAGAAGCCGAGGTCACGAGACCCTGTCCAGCTCCCCAGAGGTGATGTCAAACCCGCACACTCTGGATGGGGTGGCGCTCTTCTCTGCCTCACAGCTCCTGTGGGGAGGCACTCCTCCTGCCTGCCACATGGTCATCGCTCCTCCCGACGGTGGGCCCCTCACTACCGCCTGCTCCTTTTCCTTACCAGGTGAGCTGCTGGGGGAAAGGTCCACCTGGTGCTGAGGCCCCTGCTGGACTCATCCTCCACCCCCACCTCTGGTCCCCGCTGGCTTCTCCTTCCCTTACAGCCGCCATGCTGACTGTCCACTGCCCCCCCAGTGCCCCTCAACACTGCTCTGCTGCAGCTTTGCCCAGACTCCGTGCTGTGGCCACCCATCTGCTTAGACCTGGAGGAGGGCAGAGTCGCTCCTGGGCACCGGAACCTGGCTCGCTGCTCTGCTGGGCTGCTGCCTCAGGAGGGGGTCGTCACCAGGGTCTCTGACATGGGGTTTGCTCCCAGGGCACTTATCTGCGGCTACAACCACCTGGCCTCTTTATTTTTTTGAGCCTATCTCTGTTTAGTCAGTTTTTGTGCCTCTGTGACTAAGAGACCCGAAAAGAGCGATTTAGAGGAGGAAACGCTTACTTGGGGGCTCAGGGTTCAGAGCTCTCAGTCCATAGACAGCCAGCTCCATTCTCGGGGCTCAAGGCGAGGCAGGACATCGTGGCAAAACAGTGTGGCAGAGGGAAGCGGCTCACGTAAGGATCAGGAAGCAGAGACTCTGTGCCCCCAGATACAAATATATACCCCAAGGCCACGCCCCTAATGCCCCACCCCCTCCAGCCACACCCCACCTGCCTCCAGTCAGCACCCAGTTAATCCCACCAGGGACTAACTCACTGATTGGGTTAAGGCTCTCATTACCCAATCATTCCACCTGGAAACCTTCTTGATTGTCTCACTCTTGACCTCTTGGGGGACACCTCCCATCCAAACCGTAACAACCTAACTTCTTCCCCCATGAGGGGACACCTGGCCTTGCGTTGTCTCACTCTTGACCTCTCGGGGGACACCTCCCATCCAAACCCTAACAACCTAACTTCTTCCCCCAGAGGGGACACCTGGCCGTCCACAAGCTGCAGGCCATAGCTTTCATGCGTTTTCCTCTCCGCCATTCCTACCCAGGCAGGGAAACCCAGCCCCCAGGACCTGCAGGGAATTCGATGGTTCCCATAATCTTCTGTTCCTTGGGGAAGGTGGTGCAGCCGTAGCCCCTTGTGAGAGGCGTGGCAGGCATCCAGCAAACGCCTCTTTTCTGGAATTCAGCAAGGACTTTCTCAAGGACTAGGAGCAAAGCTTCTGAAGGGCCATTCCGGACACGGGTCTCAGCTGACAACCCCCCACCTTTGTAGTGGGGGCTCCGATACCTCAGAACGCAATGCCCCCCTCTCACACTGGAAGGGGCTGCTCTCAGCAGGGGAGGGGAGTTTCCAAAGCCAAGGAGGCCGGGAGCACCCAGTTTGCTGCCACCCACCTGAAGGACAAGGCTCTGGCTGCCACTGGGCCCCATCTGAACCGTGCTGTTGGTGAGGGCAGCAGCCAACCCACAGGGACCAGTGAAGGAAATGAAAGTCCCGGGCCCTCTCTCCTCAGACGCCATCATGGGCCAGCACTCACCGGAAGCCGGAGGACTTGGAGCCTCCCACACAGCTCCCATGGCCCAGAATGGGCAGACCGGGCAGAGGGGAGACTGAAAATCCCTGAGGGTTGCCACGGGATATGCCCTCCAGATGCCCAAACGGCCCCCATGCCGTGGCCTCTGTGTGTGTCCACTTCACATGGTGGTCCTCTCCCTGGTGCCTGCTGTCTGCACTCTGTGGGCTCTGGCCTGTGGCTGCAGAGCCTTCACGGGCTCGTCCACATTACTCATTTAGACTTTATTAGGAAAAGCAGAAGGGAGATTCTGCACCTTCTGCCGGCTCCTACACGACAGAAGAAATCCTGGAGGGAGACATTTGAGGACCTCTCTGGCTCTCCGTAACACAGGAATGGCCCAGCAAAGACAGCCGTGGCCCCTCACTGCTCACCCTCCTCCTTTAAGGACAAACAGCACAAAACAGCATCACAAACAGCACAAAATCTCAGTGACATGGACCAGCACTGCACACCACTCAGGTTGGGTCTGTGGGATCTAAGGGACCCCTCCTCGGCTGTGGTCCAGGTCCCATCCACTCACACCCCAGGCTACGGGGCAGTGGCCAGGCCCTTCATTCTTCTAGAGAGGAAGGTTGGAAATTGCCTGACGGGTAGGTGGACACACAGGCGTAGGACCCACCAGCCCAGGTTCCCTGCTGGGGACGACCCTCTCCGCAGAGGTGGGCAGAACAGGCAGCACCTTCACTCCCCCAGAACCCTGTCTGTCCATCATGTGATCCTGGAGTTCACAGTGCTCCAAGTTATAGCAGCCCAAAGGATTAATGCTCCGCTGCCAAGGGCTCTGAATCCAGAAATGGATTCTATGCATATCCTACAAGTTCAGCATTTCTAAATCAAAAAATAGGTTTAACACTCATATCCCAAAAGTTCTGCTTTCAAGTGTCAACAAGAGATCTGACATACATTTTCTCTTGCTGCTCTACAGAGTAGGGGAAGTGCCTTCAATTCCACTCAGGCCCCAAATCCTGAGAGTTCGTGGTTCTCACAAAACCTAGAAAGGCAAACAGGACGCTCTGAGGGATCGGGGCGGGGGGGCGGAATAATCCAGAAAGCAGGGCCCTTGAGGAAAGCACCACCTAGCTTTCCTCCGTTGCCTCTTTCATCATAGAGAAAGAAGCTCGGTCCTGCTGGGGGGAGGCGTGGAGCAGGGGACCCCACCACCACCCCCAGTGACTCCTCTGCTTTTGCCTCAGGAGAGCGAGCAGACCCGCTCCCCCCCAGGCGCAGGCAGACACGTTCGCCTGTTTTCCACGTATATTCTGCCACGTTGAGCACGAGGCCTGACGGTTCCTTCTGAGTCTTTTCATGGATGTGATCTCCAGCTGCATGTTGACTACACTAGGGTTTTTAAGCACCACGAAAGGATTTTCCTTTGAAACTCAGTCTAGTTTCTCTCTTTAAGAGAGTATTGGTTTTCTGTGTTGAATTTGATCCTAGTTCTATATTATATGTATTCTATTCCTATATATTAAACTGTATTTTATATATACATATTTCTACATATGCTTATTTCTACTTCGGATGACTGGCTGTCCTGGCCTCCCCAGGCCTGGGGAGTTTTGTAGAGTCCCAGGCCAACCAGGAAGGCGGTCACCCTAATAGGAGTTAGCTTGTTCAACTTTTCTTCTCTAATGTAGCTCCCAAGTCAGAGAAGAAAGAAACCATTCCCTGGTTAAAAACGTGGGAGACGATGCAGTTTGCTGGGGTCAGCTCCTGCACTGAGCAACCACCAGTCCTCACCATCAGTGTCTCCAGAATCAATGTGACCAGTGTCCCCCTTGTGATCCACGCTACCAGAGCCAGCGTCATCACCGACTTCAGGCTGCAGCATCGCCTGCTCTGAAGTGAAAGCTATAATCCAGATCTTAAGTTAACATCTCACAGGAGGAAACCTCCCATGGAAAAATACCATGGAAAAGTCCACACTGATACACTCATTATGGCAAGGCTATAATTACCACATCGCCGTCAGGGTTTCCATGCTACGTGGGGCCTGAATCTTGGTGGAGCACAATTCTTTCCAGCTGGAGTAACACGGACAGGTTTTCAGGTCATTTGGGGATTTTTCCAAATTGTTTACACATTGGCAAGGCTGGGGATGGGGAAAGGAAAGAGGGGAAGATGAGGCTAGGAACAGAATAAACAGTAGGGATTCCTGTTCCTAGGGCGTCCTTTCCACTGAGACTAGAAGAACACAAAAAGCAACCGACCAGGCTGATGAAGAATATCACCCGACTCCACTCCTGGATTTGGGGTTTGAAATGACACTTTGTCCTTAGTTTTCTTTTTAAAATGAAGTATTAAATGAAAGAACCAGGATTACCCTTTCCCCCTCATCCCTGAAGCATGGCCTACCACTGGAGAAACGAGCTCTGGGCTCTCTGTGCCTCGGGGAGAGCAGCACTGGGAAGAGCCGAGTGGGAGAGATGGGTCTTCTTCTAGCAAAATCTGAGGTTGCAGATAACGACTTCATCTTTCTGAGTGTCTGGCCCGTTACTGCAAGACGGGGACACTGCTCGCTGGCCTGGCTTGGTAGTAGATTTCTTAAGCATGTCCACAAGGCCACAGGTGTGAACTGTCTTACCAAGTGATGGGATCCTTCTGTTTGTTCTTTCAAGCTGATCCCCTGCTGCCCTCCAGACACAGTGAAGTCAGGGGCCTCCTGCTGGTCCCCGGAGGCCAGGGAAGAAGGGGTACCTACACCCTACTCTGCCTCGCTGGACACTGCCTCTCCCAGTGCAATGCACCCGCAGGCTCTCCAGCTTACTTCTCTAAAGGTTTTACAGTCGTTGCTCTAGCACCAAAAAAATCTCTGAAGGACATCTCACCCTCATCTGGTGACTTTGTACAGCACCAGAGGAGAAGCCTCCTCCGTGGAGTCTTTGGGGACAAAGACACAGACCTTTCTCAAGGCACACAGAGACCAACAGAATGACCAATACAGCTCCTCAAACAGCAGGAGGCCAGAGATGTTGGTCCCTGCCTTACCCTGCCCCGGGCCTGGGGACAGGGCTGAGGGCATCTGTTCTAGCTGTTGTTAGACTTCAGTCACAGCCATGGCAGAGCAAAGGATGAAGTGTTACTTGGATATTCAGACCCAACTTTCCATTCTCAAACATGTTAAGAATTTGGAGGTCAGTGTGTATCTTTTTCTGCCGCAGCCAGGAAGTAGCATGATTAATCTAGTGAATGAGGTGGACAAAGGTCGAAGCTGAATTGCAAGGTCGTGAAAACACTCAGGATTGCTAGCCATTTATTTTCAGAAACTGTCAACTAAAAGGTTCCTCTGGGGTGGCTGTGTCTTGGGCTGGCGATGAAGGGCCAGCTGCCTTCCTATTTAGCACAGAGCTGGAAAGCAGCAAACGGCCCATCCTTGTGGTGATGGAGTGCGATGCTGCCACAGTCTTGTTGACACAATGAGACACTCTGCCGTGAAGTAGCGCAGCGTGTTCCCACTCGTTTTGCTCTAGGGGCGAAAGCTGTGCTGGTCTCCAGTTCCCAGCCCTAGCCCATCCCTGGGCCAGCCGCGCACTGGGCTCCGCGGAGCCCGCGCCGCTAGGGGGCGCTCCAAGCCCTCGGTCGCTAGGCGCGCTGCCTGGGCCGGGGTTAGCTAAGGCCCCGCTGCTTGTCCTTTGAAGTGCAAGTTTGGTGGGTCAATCCGCGGCTTTCAGTCACACACCGAAGCGCAGGCGCACCACAGAGCTTGTTGAAAGCTTAGCACACGCAGGACATTTTGCATTCCCAGCAAGTTGCCGACCTGCCCTAGTTGGAGCTTGTGTTTAAGGTTTTATGAAGATAATTAGGTATTCAAATGCAGCTATCCATTTTCCAATGAAAGGAGTACAAGGGAGTTCCGTTTCCAACAGTGAGCGCCCTTACATTTGAAGTTAGTGTTGAGGAGACATCAAGTGAGTTTCTCCTCCAGGAAGCCAAGCTTGCTTCTGGGGGACTGGCCTCGCACAGCTCTGCCCCGGGCAAGGGCAACGCGTCCAACAAGCCGAGAATTCCTAAGGCTCCTAGGGGTTTGGTCCTGGTGTTGATGTCACTTAAGAAAAAGGAAATAATGTACATCTCTTCAGGGACAGAGAATTCCAAAATGGGCTCCCATGATAAGGGCCCTCAGTCTCCCGAGAGCAGGAGAGACTTTTCATTTTCACGAGGTGAGAACTGTCCCTTCTCAGACAATGGGATACTGTGGGTGCCAAAAAGGAAAAGAGCCACAGGCCGTGAAAGACCTGGAGAAACCTAAAAGCAGGTCCCCGGGAAGAAGCCCGTCCATATGCTGCACATTCCAGCTAGCTGACATTCTGAAAAGCCAAACAGAGCTCGGGGGATGGCTGGCTAAGGGTCAGTGGGAGGAGGCCCCAGCAGGCGGAGGGCTTTTAGGCAGAGAAGCCACGCTCCATGCCCTGTGACAGTGGGCACACATGGTATGCACTGGTCCAATCTCACAGACGTGACACCAAGAGTGGACCCCAAGGACCCCTGTGACTCTGGGGGACAATGACACGTCCCCATGGGCGTGTGTACTGTAACACACACATTGCTCGGCGGGGATGTGTGAGGGGCAGTAGGGAATGTTCCACAGGTCTCCCCCCTTCTGCTCAGCTCAATTTTGCTGTGAAACTAAAACCAGACCTACAGTTTTTTAAATCATGCTTCGTCAGTCATGAGCCAAAACCTGTTCTCATCTGTCGATGTGTTTGAGAGTTGGGCCATCACCTGGGCCGGCGCCAGACATGCGAGGCTACTCTGGATCCCCAGTGCCCAGAGGCCAAGGCTCCTCCCTACAGGCTTGCAGCGAGAGTCACTGCACCCCGAATCTGACTGACACCGACTCCGCTCACAGCCCGTCTCAGGTGCATGCTCATGATGGCTCTGCCCCTGTGGGTTTGTGTGCAGAGGACCCTGGATGAGCTGGGCACAGTCAAGAGAGGCCTGGTTTTCACGTATCCACCCCTCAAGTCTAGTCTTGTGGTCAAGACACTGGCCTTGGAGTAAGTGCCTTGGTTTGCATTTCCTGCTCTGTCACTAAAGTGTGACTTCAGCAAGAGACCTAGCTTTTCCCCTCCCTCTCAAAGAGGCGGTAGTGACAGCCCAGCAGTGTCTGAGGACTACGGGGCAGGACTGAAGGAGATGAGGCCCATAAAGCTCTTCGCCATGCATCTGGCCCGACTGAGAACACAGAATGAGTGGCCATTGCTTTTCCAGGTGGTAGGCACGTGGGGGGAGGCGGTCAAGCCGTGGACCCACTACATGCAGGACTACTATGGACTCAAGCTTATCTCCGAGATGTCAGAAATCCCTCAAGAGCACCTGCAGCACCCAGTCAACAGGCTTTTCTACCCTCTGCTCCCTGTGACGGGGCAAGAACACCACCACGCTCCCCTCCGCCTCTCACAGGGCTCCCAGGCACCCACTGTGGCAAGAGTGCGTCACCTCCACGGGGCAAACACAAAGATCCCCGGGTCACCTTGGGTTGGAGGTGACTGAAAGAGCATAGATGTTTCTTTAGTTTAAAAAAAAAAATGGTTCCGTTTTCTCTGGTTGGGAGAGTTCCTGACGTTGTTTTTCTTGTTTTCCTTCGTACTTGGGGACAGCAGGAGTGATGCATGGCCTCGCCACAATCACAGGGCACTATCCAGCGGACGATGATCTATTTACTGAGAAATTTTTAATAAATAAACCGCAGCCTTGAACCCATGTGCCCTTATAAACCAGCCGGTTCTCATGGGGAGAGTTCCGGAGTTTTTATGGAGCAATCCTATGTTCTCATGAGAATTTTATTAGAAATCAGAGACTTGAAATGCATCGAGCAGGAAATTTATGAGGTTACATGGGAACCATCTTTTCATTTTGTCATTCTGGGTTAATTTACTTCTTCATATTATGTTGATTTACTTTGTACAATTTAGTCATGAACAGTATTCTGAATTTCTCAGCAAATTTAAGCCAGCTGATTGATCTCTTGAACTTTTCACTTTCCATTTTTATCCTTAAAGTCAGATAGATCATTATTGATTGTCTATAAAAGAAAAGTCCCTGACTCTATGGGAAACACAGATGGCTACTCAAAAATGAGGCCGAGCAGGTCTTGCCGAACTCAAGGAATAAACAAGAAGCTTAGTGGGAAACATTTTTATAACCACACACAATTCTTTACATCTCTGACTTTTCCACTTAAGAGTTTCTTCAATTATGTTTTTGAAATTGTGTTTTGTGAAGTACCCAGTTAAGATTTCACTCACCCCCCCCCAAAAAAAAAATACCCTGTTGTTTATCATCGTGGAACCCAACTTGGAAAACGGCCCAAACCCAGAATAGATGTTTGCGCGGTTGAAGTGTGGAGGAAGTGCTCCGGACACGTTTTCTCCCTGGGCCGGGTCCAGCGTTTCATTAGTCGCCTGTGTTAATGGTGTGAGGACGACGCCAAGCCAGAGCGGCCTTGGCTAGAGAGGAGAGAGTGGGGGTGACCCAGGAACCAGCCTTCTGTCAAGTAGCTGACCCCTGCCCCTCTTTGAGCTGGATTCCAGGGTCAAGTCCCCAAATTAGGTATTTTTTCATACTCTCTGAATGTAATTCTCCAGTTGAAACTGTACTTTTCCATATTCCAGCTCTGGGGGGCTGCCTCCAGACCCAGCTGGTAAGCTCTAACTTTCTAGCCACCCTCCCAAGCTTCTAGGCAACTATGTTATTTAAATATATATATATATTCTTGATAAAATTATGCAATAAGGCATAGTCACTGGCGGGCCTCATGGTTTTTGATCCCAGAGAATCAGCTGCCCCGCCCTGGCTCCACTGGTCTTTGTACTGATGAAATTCAGTCCTTCTGTCACAATGCAAACGGAGGGGTTGGGGATTTAGCTCAGTGGCAGAGCCCTTACCTTGTCCTCAGCCCTGGGCCGAACAGGGGCGGGGGTGAGGTGGGGGTGGGATGCAAACTGAGTGCTCATTGTCACCGTCAACGCACCTTCCCCCGTGCTGGCTCTGTGCTGCTGTGTCTACTTTAGCATATTGACTACCGCAAACAACCCTGTAAAGCAGGTGCAGCTGTTCTCCCCATCACAGATGAGAAGCTTGAGGCTCAGAGGGGCCTGATCAGGGGCTGAGCCAACCAGCAGTCGCACCTACTTGCCCCATTGCACCCAGACAGAAGCTCCGCCCTCAGGCAGCCTGCTCCTTGACGTCAGTTTCTTAGCAACAAGAACTCAGATCCAGTGATTGTCCAGAGGAGCGCTGGTGGGCCTGGGAAGGAAGATGCCTGGGATGACAAGACTCACTGAAAAGGGCTCCCGGCACAGATCATCTGGGAGGCGCAAAGTGAAACCACACGAGATGCCACTGGACCCCGGCTACTTGGCCCAGCCTGGTGCACCGTGAGGATGCAGGGCAACAGGACACTGACTCACTGCTGGAGGGAATGCAAGATAGCTACGCAGACTGGGGGAAGGCCTGTAGCAGTTCTTACAACACCAAGCACACTCTCACCTTCGATCCCTCTGTCATGCTCTTTGGAATTTACCCAAAGGAACTGAAAACTTATGTGCAACAAAACATGCGTGTGCATGTTTGTAGGAGTTGTGTGTGTGACCGCCAAAGCTCAGAAGCAGCCAAGTTGTCTGCTAGTTGATGAACGGATAAACAAACCGGTACATCCAGACGATGGGATGTGATCTAGTGTAAAATGAAATGAGCTCTTAAAGCATGGAGCGATGCCGGTGGGGCTGACGATGTGGCTCAGCATGCGCAGAGCCCTGGGTTCCATTCCCAGCAGGAAAAAAGGAAGGAAGGAAGGGAGAGGGAGAGAGAAAGGGGAGACCTGGAGAAGTCTAACAGCAGTTTACCAGTGGAAGGAGCCAGTGTGAAGGGGCTGCTGCTGTGTGTCGCAGCTACATGACATTCTCCAAAAGGCCAAGCCAAGGAGACAGGAGAGACCAGCGCTTGCCAAGGCTCGGGGGAAGGAGGGTGAACAGAGGAACACAGGGAATTTTAGGACGGTGAGCTACCGGATGGTGAACACGCATCGTGATGTATTTGTCCAAACCCATACAATGTGCGACACCAAGAGTGAGCCATGGCATAAGCTGTGGATTCAGGGTGACTACGATGTGTCAGTGAAGATCCGTGGATGGTGATAAGTGTACCATTCTGGGGTTGAGGGTGTTGATAGTGGGGAGGCCGTGGAGGGGGAACAGAGAATATAGGGGAAACGACTGTATTTTCTGTTTAATTTTGCTGTGAGCCTAAAACTGCTTTTTAATTTTTTTTTTAAGTCTTTAAGTAATAAAAAAACCTAGAACAGTGACAACCAAAAAGTTGACTTGGATTTAGGAGACACTCACCCCAGCTGCTCTGGAGCAGAGAGACCTTTGTAACAGGACTGCACCCATCCTAACAAGCATAATGCAAATCCAAACAAGTCCTTCCACCTGCCCCACCCTGCGCCTCAGGGAGAAGGTGCTGGAACAAGATGGAGGGCAGTGAGGGAGCTTCCTGGTGAGACCGGCTTTGTGGCAGGATGTGAAGGGAATGAGGGTGTGAATGTGGCTCCGGCAGGACAAGGAGTTAGACTCAGGTCTTTGCCCTGGAATTGTGCCTGTAGATTCTCCCCCCCCCCCCCTCCGCTGCCTCTGCTCCTGAGACGTACAATTC